>NC_138575.1:217762612-217917672 GCF_964289735.1 Phaethon aethereus
AGGGAACACACTTCTTGGTGCTTCTTTTCTCTAGGTTCAGCCCAGACTGTTTATCTTCAGCCCTGCTGGTTGAGAACCTGTCATGTGGGACAAGCTTATTCTACAAACAACCCGTCCTTTTTAATCTTGTTAAAGAAACATGATACCCAGACCTCAGAAGAAGCCAGCAGCAGGCAAAATAGTTCTCTGTTATTCATAGCAAAGTTTGGAATTCCTCAGTGCCTTCCCAAACACCCGCAGACTCCCTCAGCTATTGATTCAGCAGCTCTGTTAGTGGAAGTAGCTAATAGAGAGAGAAATGTTGGTGCCACTGTGTCCCTGTTGATGTTAAAAGACTGACAAACGTGAAATAGGATACATTCTTCAGAAATGCTTAGCTCTTCTCTGCATTCGAATGTGGGTTTTCAAGCAGTTAATTTGAAAACCCATATGTTTAGCTGATACAAATCACCCATACTTTCCCATTTCCACCCTCATAGCTATGTATCAGCCAGCTGTTTAGGAATGCATCTATATATTTTGGAGAGTTGGAAGAATCCTATTATTCCATTTCACAGAAAGGAAAATGGAAGAAGCAAGGGGTTTGACCAAGGTCAAATAAATTACATCTATACTAAGGCATTAAATGTGCCTTTGTATTCCAAAACTGCTTTCAGACTACCTCCTGGGAATGGTTCCCAGCCTATTCTAGATCCTGAACTGTTTGGAAACATTTTTGGGAGTGAGCTGGCACAGCCCAAAATCATGTCAGGGGAAAGTCTAACAGTTGAACAGTTAAACTGTTTGGTTTTCCAAAGCCACTTGCAAAATTGGCTGAAGTGACTCAGAAACATGAAAATAGTTTGTTTTAATGAATTTTGGAGCTAATGAACTCTACATCATATCTACATATATATGTGTATATATTTTATATATGTATATGTGTATGTATGTATATATATGTATTTATATGTATATCTATTATAGATATATAATATCTACATCATACGCTGAATTTATGCAGGCCCAGGCCAGTAAATCCATAGGAACTTCGTGGTAAATTTGCCGTCATGGATCCAGAAGAACATCGTGGCACTTCAGGACATGGTTTAGTGGGGATGGTGGTGTTGGGTTGGTGGTTGGACTTGATGATCTTAAAGGTCTTTTCCAACTTTAATGATTCTGTGATTCTGTAACCTCCTGGCTGATGCCTGGTATTCAGACCTTAGCTAGTTATTCAGGGTCAGGCTGGATCCTAAGTCCTCCAGCAAGTCCTTGCCACTTTTGCAGACCTAATGTTGTCTAAGGTGGAGCCAGCATACGATGGCTTGTGTCTGTGTTACAAGCCCAGAAACTTTATGGGCTTTCTGCCTGAATCACTTGTAAAAAGTGGTTGCATTCACTGTCACTCAAGTGATTTTGCAGATTTTAAGTATCTTCTTGACCAAACATAAACGTTTTCATCACAGGTTTCTATTATTTCCATTTCCAGTTACTTCCCTGTTCAGGATGTTTTCAAGGAAACATTGAAAACAAAAAAATTTGTCCTTTGGCACATCGTGTAAATGAACAGACAAGAAATGTAGGAGAATTGCCTTTTGAAATGGGCTGTTCAGATATAATCACTGATTAAAAGAACACAACAAACCAACAAACAAAACTAACAAACAGATTCCTTGAGACCTGAAAGCTGCAAGCAGCTTTAAATAAAATGAGGATGAAGATACCAACAGAAGACTCGTCTCTTACAGAACCATCAGGTCTTTCTTTCTTTTTTTTCCCTCTACGACAATATTTCTGGTCTCTGGACAGCTGTATATATCATTGTAAGTATTATTTTCACAGTGCCCTCTGTTCTGCAAGCAAGCAATAAAACTGCATAAATTTAAATAGTATTCTAGTGCTAGGGGCAGGCAAATACTGAAGGTGGTGATGGCTGTTTTAAGGATCATAAAGATTTGTAACCATTGTATTTCTTCTGCAACAGCATTTCCTTTTTTTCCCCTTTTTTTAACCTCCCCCCCCTCAAGAATGTAGCTGTATTTCCTGAGACACTCTGATCTAATTAAAAGAAAAAGGAAATATATCTCACTTTGTTCTTCTTTGTCTTCATTGTTGCTTTTCTGTCTGGCTGCCTTGTATTCTCCTCACATGGGATCATCTCTATGTACACAGGGACCCACTGTCAGGTTGTTCGCACCAATCCTGTTATTTAGCCATTTGTGCCTGTGTCTTTTGTACGTAGCATTTTGTGTTCACAGCCTCTCTCATTACAGACATTTCTTGCAATTGGGTCCTTTGCTTTGGTATCAGAAGATTGCAATTTTCTCACTGCGCTTGTAGTCTACATGAGATGTGTGTTTGTGTGTCGCCATTTACTCTATTTATTTCTATAACAATCTTTGACAGGAGAGCAAGGCATCTGGAACATTAACACCAAACAGAGCTCGAAAAACTAAACGGTCTTCTACGCTTTCATAAGAACTGTACAGTCTTTTAAGCATCTGATCATCCCTATTTTGCTTTAGCAATTCGTCCTGGCCAAGGAAAAGAGAACTGATAGAAACAAGTGATCTTGTGGGTAGTTTGAGAAGGTGAAGTTGAGGTAAAATATGGCTCTCTTGTAATTTTTTTTTTAAAGAAACTTTCTATTGAGCTATCTACCTACCTACGTACCAACCTATCTCCTTTCTTAGAAGAATTTTCCTCCATTTCTCTCATAAGACTTAGACACACCAGGAAAGTTCTGCTCCTCTGAACTAGCATAGGATGAGATCACCACACCCTTGTTAGTAGTAAGATAACCTCAGATTCAGTAGGACATATGATGGCAAAAACATTAGGAGGAGAAAGGAAAGACAGTCTAGTTTTTTCCACCTAAGCATACTTGGCTGAATACTTATTTTGTCTCCATAAGGAAGTTATTTGCTGAGGGATGTGTTAGTGTTTTGGGATACTGATATCACTGGAGGATGCTATGATGTCTTAGGGAAAACAGGTCCAATTCTTGGCCAGTTTTGCCGTGTATAATTTGATCAACACAGTCACAGAAATTTAAGTGAGCTGGACATGAGACTCACCTGTTCTAATTGAACACTACAGAATAAGTAGGCCAGGCATGAACCTCATCTGAGCTTTTCTAGTGGCCCAAGTGACATATACAGCTTTCATTATGTTAAAAAAAAATAAAAATGGAAAGAATAAATTTAAAACATTTCAGCCCTGACAATTTCAAAGGAAAATGTATGTAGTCACTGCAGTGCTGTCATCCTGGGTCTACCAGCTGCCAAGAGGTATTGCACCAGTATCTGTGCTTCTCTTTGACCCTGTATTCTCCTTCATGTGCTAATTCCGTTTGGCACTTGCACTCAGATGTCATCATTTATTACTGAACTGCTGATCATTTTTATTTGGTGTAGTGTCTGACTGAAGGAATTCAATAAGTAAATAGAATGAGGAGAAAGGTAACAGAAAAGAGGAGAGAATCAAAGAAGGCATGAAAAAAGAGATGAATAACAGCAGAGAACACAGTGATATCTCTAGTCTCAGTTTAGTCCATGAATTTCTATGACCTGTGGTCTTCAAGCAACCAGACTGAAGAATCATAAAGGTCTTTTCTAGCCTTGAGATCAGCTAATCATGATTTTTTCCATGTAATATTTAATAGGTCAATAAGGTACCAGAAAAGTTGGGAATCAGTGATAACAGCCAACAGCTGAAGAAAATTTGGGAATCAGTGATAACAGCCAACAGCTGAACAACAGCATAAATGCTATATTTTACTCTTTCCACCCTCCCCAAGCTTTTATTTGCATCAGAAGAGAAAGGGTAATTTGTTATCTTAGCCATAAGGCCAGGCCTACAGTTATGAATAAAAAATATGATCCAATCTTTTCCATAGAAAGACCTGTAGCTGCCCAGTTAAAAATCAGACTGGACTTCCTATCTGATCATCTTTTAATATCTGTGATTATATTAAAGCTGCCTATTTTCATTCCCAGTTTTCTCTAAAGCTTTTCACAATGGTTTTCAGTTTTATCTATTATTTTTTTGCTTTCCTCAGACACATTTCAAGATTTTCATCCCCAATTGCTATTAAAGGTAGGCAAGACTGATTCTGATTGAAGTGACAAAGGAAGCTAGTAGGAAGCAGTAATGAAATAAGAAGGAATGTTCAGAATATAAATGTCAGATGAAACTTCAATTACAAGAAATTTTAGTAGAAACTGCTGTTTCTACTAAAACAACTAGTTGTTTCTACTAAAACTAACCCCAGCTGGCAACCAAGCCCCACAGAGCTGCTCACTGCCCCCCCGGTGGGACGGGGGAGAGAATCAGAAGGGAAAAGTAAGGAAACTCGGGTTGACAGAAAGACAGTTTAAGAGGTAAAGCAAAAACCACGCATGCAAAACAAACCAAGGAATCCATTCCCCACTCCCCACGGGCAGGCAGGGGTTCAGCCATCTCCAGGGAAGCAGGGCTGCATCACGCGTAATGGTTTCTTGGGAAGACAGACGCCATCACTCCAAAAGTCCCTTCCCTCTTCTTCCCCCAGATTTATATGCTGAGCATGATGTCATATGGTATGGAATATCCCTTTGGTCAGTTGGGGTCAGCTGTCCCAGCGGTGTCCCCTCCCAGTTCCACGTGCACCAGCCTCCTCGCTGGTGGAGTGGTGTGAGAAACAGAAAAGACCTTGACTCTGTGTAAGAACTGCTCAGCAATAACAAAATCACCCCTGAATTATCAACATTGTTTTCAGCAGAAATCCAAAACGTAGCCCCATAGTAGCTACTGTGAAGAAAATTAACTCTATCCCAGCCAAAACCAGCACAAGACTCAAATGTCTCTGTTGTAACCTGTTAGTGTGAAGGGTGAGATCTGCTAGAAACAATGTTGTCTGGACTCTGTCTATCTAGTCTGTCCAAGAGTTCTGTATTGCTACTAATTGCAGAATTTTTAAATGCCTTTGTTTTGTCCAACAGTTGGTATTATACTCCGTGATGTTTTCTTCTGGTGCATAAGCTGACAGCAGTCACCTAGCCCCGTTGCTCTTATTAGTGTTATCACACAGCAGTCTATCAAATAACCATCAAGAACTGTTTCTACTAAGACAATATATTCTGAAACAAATGTCATCTTACAGCAATTGGGAGAGAAAATGTTTTCCAAATAAGATAAATAGATCTGCGAGTTAAATGGCCTCAAGAAAAATACCTGATCCTGAAAATGAAACAGTCCAGAAAAGTCACAGGGGAAATAAAAGATCGATCAGTAAGGTGATAGAATAATGGCAGATATGCAGAACCAATGTCAACAATCTTTGCTACTCTTGAAAATTTATGCCACGACCTACAATTATGAGCTTGGTGGAAGATAGGAATTCTTTGGTGTTGACTTCTTTGGTGTTGCAACATGTTTTTATCCCATAACTTCAATGCTATGAGTGACTTGTCGTATGCAACTTAACCAGCGGAACAGAGAATCAGTCATTTTTTGGACACACATTCAAATCCCTATTATATGTCCCAAAATTGATTATTGAGTTGAGGCTAGCTTATATTTCCAAATGCCCAGCTGGAAATGTCTAACTCTCTAAGTAAATAGCCATTAAAGGTTCCTCATTCAGAAAAGCAGCAAAATAAAGTTTTGACTGCCATAATCTTTGAGTATCTGAGGCTATCCAGTAAACCTTGGTAACAGTGGGGTTAAATTGTGTGAAGAGAACACATTTTCAGTACAAAAGATGATATAGTTACCGATAACAGAATGACCTTGAAGCCAAAAAATAATTCCAAGTGAGCTACATGCCAGAAAATGGGCTGTGACAGGTGCTTCATAAAGGAAACTTATGGGCAGATGACTTTATGCAGGAAAAAATAAGCTGGTATTATTACTTGATTAGCCACTGGAAGATACTGTCTTCCATCCTTAGTCATGACGGTATCTTATTCTTTAAGTATTCTTATATAAATAAAGAGGGTTACTCACCGAGTAATTAGCTGTGAGTGGAAACCTCAGAATCTAATACATACTATGTTTTCTTTGCCTCATTCATTCACCTCTGTTTCCTTTTAAATCAAAGACAGAAGGGGAGAGAAGAAAGAGATATGTTAATGTCACGTATGCAATAAATAGACTTCATACCTGGTGAATTTTTCATAATTCCTTTTAAAATGCCTACTTGTGTTAGGAGCAAACCAGACGTTCAAAATTAATTCATTCCATTAGATTGCAATGGCCAGATTAGACTGTTAATTGCTCACTTCTGCACTGTTCCTTGTTTTGTCTTTGATGGGATGGAAACAAAAATAGCTTTTTTTTTTTTTTTAAAAGGATATTGTCATATGTTTTAATATATTTTCTGAATTGTAATTTAAATTTAAAAGAAATATGCTGTCTTAGTGTCACGCATCATAATATACAGTAGAAACGTGACAGTAAGAAGACAAAATCACTAAAAAATTGCATTTTTTTCAAGTAAGTTTGAACAAATATAAGGAACCAACCTATAGCACTGTTTCTGGCAATATATTTTGTGATTAATTGAAAATATTTTGGGTTTAAGAAAAAAAAATAAATTTAAGGGATCAAAATCCTAAAAGTAAATACAAAAATACAATTTCTTAAAGCAAATATTTATGATTTACTTCCTATTCCTTGTCAAAAAGCTGTGAAAATGCCACCAATTTCTTTACTTTCTTTATGGGAACATTCTTACAAAGATGACTAGTTTTCTTAATAAAATTAAGCTGTTCCAACCTATTGTGGCTTCTGGACTGTGAAAATACCTGGTGACTGCAATCTTTTTTGTAGCTTCCCGGCAAAGACAAGCATAGTTTGTTCTGTGTGTGTATGTCACATGATTGGTTTTCCCTTATTTCTGGCTTTGAATCATGGTAGGAAAGCAGCTTGATTATAATCTGTATGTGAACTTCCTTGGGTCATTTGTTTCTCTTTCTAAACAAAATTTCAGCAGTGATTAAGAATATCTCAGTGAGATATACTGAGTCATGTCAAAAGGGATGCTCAAAATTTTTGAAATGCCTGCTTACCCTTTTGCAAATGTATAGGTGACTGGTATTATAGAACAGATTAGGATTCAACACTAGAAATCACTGTTTTGTTTTGAAACCGCTATTCAGATACATTTTCTTTCTTCCTATCCTCAGGAACTTCTCCTGATTGCCAACCCTACAAGCATAGTACTTGCAATGACGTTGGCCAGGTCCCTCAACACCCTTGGGTGCATCTCATCAGGTCCCATGAACCTGAGTATGTCCAGGTTGTTCTTGAGCTTGGAGGAGGTGTTCATTGAAAATCAACCAGCTATCCTGGACCCATTTTCCCTCTGGAACCATATCACATACGATTCTTCCAGGCAGACACCTGAAAAAGTGTGCTGTCCTGAAGTCTGCACTTCAGGTACCTCCTGGAATGAAAAAAAAATTGCTTAGGTTTAACTTAGATAACCAAATAGGATTAGATACACATCTTCGACCAAGGACTTATTGTCTCTCTAGCAATTGTGCTATGCAATGACTTATAATAAAGGTATTAAAATATTTCTAAGAGCTATGTAGGTATTTACACAACTGACTTTGTTTGAAGGCTTTTGCAAAATCTTTGGAAAAAAGCAACTTTCCTAAGTATCACGCGGTAGTGGGTTGACCTTGGCTGGATGCCAGGTGCCCACCAAAGCCACTCTGTCACTCTCCCTCCTCATCTGGACAGGAGGGAGAAAATATAATGAGAAGCTTGTGGGTTGAGATAAGGACAGGGAGATCACTCACCAATTACCATCACAGACAAAATAGACCCAATTTGGGGAAAACTGATTTGTTACCAATCAAATCAGAGTAGGATAATGAGAAATTAAAACTAAATCTTAGAAACACTTTCCAGTACATCTCTCTTCTTCCCAGGTCCAACTTCACACCCAATCTTTTCTACCTCCTCCCCCCGAACGGTGCAGGGGGACAGGGAATGGGGGTTGTCGTCAGTTCATCACACCTGGTCTCTGCCGCTCCTTCCTCCTCAGGGGGAGGACTCCTCACCTTCTGCCCTGCTCCAGCCTGGGGTCCCTCCCACGGCAGACAGTCCTCCACGGACTTCTCCAACGTGAGTCCTTCCCACGGGCTGCAGTTCTTCACGAGCTGCTCCAGCCCGGGTCCCCCACGGGTGCCGTCCTTCAGGAACAGGCTGCTCCAGCCCGGGTCCCCCCACGGGTGCCATCCTTCAGGAACAGGCTGCTCCAGCCCGGGTCCCCCCACGGGTGCCGTCCTTCAGGAACAGGCTGCTCCAGCCTGGGTCCCCCCATGGGTGCCGTCCTTCAGGAACGGGCTGCTCCAGCCTGGGTCCCCCCACGGGTGCCGTCCTTCAGGAACAGGCTGCTCCAGCCCGGGTCCCCCCACGGGTGCCGTCCTTCAGGAACAGGCTGCTCCAGCCTGGGTCCCCCCACGGGTGCCATCCTTCAGGAACAGGCTGCTCCAGCCTGGCCCCCGCGGGGTCCCAGGTCCTGCCAGCAAACCTGCTCCAGCCGGGGCTCCTCTCTCTCCCCACGGGGCCACAGGCCCTGCCAGGAGCCGGCTCCAGCGCGGGCTGCCCACGGGGTCACGGCCTCCTTCGGGCATTCCCCTGCTCCGGCGTGGGGCCCTCCCCGGGTGCGGGTGCAGATCTGCTCCCCCGTGGAGCTCCATGGCCGCAGGGGCACAGCCGGCCTCCCCATGGGCTTCCCCGGGGCTGCCGGGGACCCTCTGCTCCGGCGCCTGGAGCCCTCCTGCCCCTCCTGCTCTGGGCTGGGGGCTGCGGGGCTGCTCCTCTCACACGGTCTCACTCCTCTCTCCCTCTGCTGCTGTTCCACACAGGTGGTTTTTTCCCTTTTTTAAATATGTTATCCCAGAGGTGTTACCACTGTCACTGATGTGATAGGCCTTGGCCAGCAGCACTTCCATCTTGGACCCGTCTGGAATCAGCTTTACTGGATATAGCAGAAGTTTTTAACAGCTTCTCACAGAAGACACCCCTGTAGCCCCCCCACTACCAAAACTTTGCCACGCAAACCTAATACACGTGGCTACAGCACAAATCCAAAACATAGCCCCATGCAAGCTATTATGAAGAAAATTAACTCTCTCTCAGACAAAACCAGTACACTAAGCGGCCAGCAACAACAATAAAAAATAGTAAAGGTTTGTTGGAATAGAGTTCATCATAGAAAAATGCTTGAATGCACTGTGTTTGTTTTGAGAAATATATGAAGGTGTTAGGCCCAAATATTAATCAGTAGTACATTAACTAGTGCTTACAGGTCTTCTTTTGACCCTGTTTTGGAGGAATATAGCCATCTTCTCTGCTGCCTTGACTATAACTGCCTATACTTTTATCCTTTCAAGAAGAAATGTGTCTTCTTTAAGGTCATTAGCCAGTAACGATGAAGTGACCACATCAGCGGGCAAGGAAAGAGCTACAATGTCATCTATCTGGACTTCTGTAAGGCCTTTGACATGGTACCCCACAACATCCTTCCCTCTGCATTAGAAAGATATGGATTTGATGGGTGGACTGTTGGGTGGATGAGGACTTGGTTGGGTGGTGGCATCCAGAGAGTAGTAGTCAATGGCTCAATGTCCATATGGAGATTGGTGATGAGCAGCATCCCTCACGGGTCTGTATTGGGACCAGTACTCTTTAAGATCTTCATCAGTGACACAGACAGTGGGATTCAGTGCACCTCAGCAAGTTTGTAGACAAAACTAGCTGAGCAGTGTGGTTGACACACCTGAGGGACAGGATGCCATCCAGAGGGACTCAGACAAGCTCGAGGAATGGGCCCAAATGAACCTCCTGAGGTTCAATAAGGCCAAGTGCAGGGTCCTGCACCGGGGTAGGGGCAACCCCCAGTATCAGTACAGGCTGGGGGATGAAGGGATTAAGAGCAGCCCTGCTGCGAAGGACTTGGGGGTACTGGTGGTGGATGAAAATCTGGACATGAGCCGGCAATGTGCGCTCACAGCCCAGAAGGCCAACCACATCCTGGGCTGCCCCCAAAGCCACGTGGCCAGCAGGGCGAGGGAGGGGGTTCTGCCCCTCTGCTCCACTCTGGGGAGACCCCCCTGCAGTGCTGTGTCCAGCTCTGGAGCCCTCGGCACAGGAGAGACACGGACCTGTTGGAGTGGGGCCAGAGGAGGGACACAAAAATGATCAGAGGGCTGGAACAGCTCTGCTGGGAGGCCAGGCTGGGAGAATTGGGGTTGTTCAGCCTGGAGAAAAGAAGGCTGCAAGGAGACCTTCTTGCAACCTTGCAGTATTTAAAGGGGGCCTATAAGAAAGATGGTGTGTTGGTTTCAGCTGGGATAGGGTTAATTTTCTTCACAGAAGCCAGTGTGAGGCTGTGTTTTGGATTTGGGATTCAAATAATGTTGATAACGTGCTGATGTTTTCAGTTGTTGGTCAGCAGTCAGGGACTGTTCAGCTTTTCATGCTGGCCTGCCAGCAAGAAGGCTGGGGGTGCACGGGGAACTGGCGGGGGGACACAGCCAGGACAGCTGACCCAAACTGACCAAAAAGGATATTCCCTGCCATATGACGTCATGCACAGTATATAAAACTGGGGAAAAAAGAAAGAAGGGGTGGGGGGACGTTCTGAGTGATGGCGTCTGTCTTCCCAAGAAACCATTACGCGTGATGCAGCCCTGCTTCCCTGGAGATGGCTGAACCCCTGCCTGCCCGTGGGGAGTGGGGAATGGATTCCTTGTTGTGCTTCGCTTGTGTGCGCGGCTTTTGCTTTCCCTGTTAAACTGTCTTTCTGTCGACCCATGAGTTTTCTCACTTCACCCTTCTGATTCTCTCCCCATCCCACTGTGGGGGAGTGAGTGAGCAGCTGCATGAGGCTTGGTTGATGGCTGGGGCTAAACCATGACAGTCGGGGCCAGACTTTTAGTGCAGAGCCTGTAGTGGTAGGACAAGGGGTAATGGTTTTAAACTAAAAATGGGGGCAGATGTAGACTAGATCTAAGGCAGAAATTTTTCACAATGAGGATGTTGAAACCCTGGCCCAGGTTGCCCAGAGAGGTGGTAGATGCCCCATCCCTGGCAACATCCCAGGTCAGGCTGGACGGGGCTCTGAGCAACCTGCTCTAATTGAAGATGTCCCTGCTCACTGCAGGACGGTTGGACTAGATGGCCTTTGAAGGTCTTTTCCAGTCCAAAAATTCTATGATTCTATGATTAATATTGTGCAATGACTTAGTTAACAAATAATTTAAAATCTAATTTAAACAAAAGAATGTTCGTATACTTGTATTGTAATAACAATGAATACTTTCCACAATTACTGTATTTACCTTAAAGGACTAATGACCGAAATGTATCTGAATGCATATTTCAGAAAATGAAACCCATTAGAAAGAAAATAACATAACCTAAGCAGTCCCAGGTTTACATTTTCAATGATTTTAAGACAGAGAAAAAGAAATCCAGAGTCCTGCTTTCAAAAATTGCTAGTGTGCGATATATCCAGTGATATTTTAGACATCTGCAATTCGGTCACCTTTACTCCATGTACAGTCAAGGGAAATAATGAGACATTTCTCCAGTGTAGTTCATTGGACCACTTTTAGGCACACTAAAAATCTCTGCATCTCTTCCCTCACTGTATGGGACATCTCTATCAGATACAACTCTCCACCTTGTAGATCCCCACACTGAGCAGGAAGAATCTTTAATACTTAGGCACTGAACTACCAATAAATATATCTACAGCTCCCTTCAAGAACACCTTTCCACATGCTTCAAGCTTGCCAGGGGCAAAATGTTTCCAGTAACTGCACTAACCCAACATAGTGCCTCTGCTGACACAGCTGCCCCTTGGGTAGAAATTCTCAGCCGAAGCACCGCCATGCAGATACAGAGCTGTGGCTCTGTGCTTAGTGTGCCTCTGACTTGCGTCTAGGCAAGTGGAAGAGTTGGCAGAGAAAGCCCAGCTCTACACTCAATTTTTTAGATACCAGTTCTCAAAAAGGGTCTTGGCACCTTGAGTCAAATGAGCACTTTGGGGAAAACTAACTGCTAATTGCAGTCTTGCTGTCTGTGTGCAAGTCAGAAGGGGTCGTGAGCCCTTTGACAGCTATCAGGGGGCCTTCAACTAGCATTTCCTTAGAAGTCCTTCACACGGATGTTCAGCTGTAACACCCTGACAGCAATAGTGTCTGCAGGAGAGGCTGACAGAGGCTTAAACCCTCCTGCTGCTGACTAAGACTAATCTGGGCCAAGGTTAAACCAGCCAGTGAGCCTCTTTGGCTACCGTGTGATATAGTAATATCTATAGGCAGCTGATTTCTCCAGTGTCACAGCAACGTGTCCTTAACACAGCAGTATAAGTTCCTCTCTTTCATTTACTAAAATGTGCTTTGGCTTGCCAGAAGGCTCTGATTTATAACCACCTTCCTGCTGCCTGGGGCTTAATAACTGGCCAAACATACTCTTGATCCAGCAGTTCTCACTGGGATTGCTAGTTAGCGAGGAAGAAAAGGGGCAGGAAAACAGGAATGGTCTGTCCTACATCCAGGATAGTTGAAAAGTTTTACTGGCTATGGTCAATATCTGATGCTACTATATACCTGCATATGCATGCAGCGGAGGACCAACTGGTCACTGCCTGCTTTGCGCACAGGTTGAACCAAAGAAATCCAACCAAATTACATTAGCCTACAAAAGCAGGTTATATTAGCTGTCCCACATCGTGAACTCAGTGTCATGCTAACGACACTGCATAGCTGCTGACTTCTCTTGGACTGGAGTTGGCATATGACCATCTGGATGAGGCACACGACTGTCCAGATCTACCACAGGAGACCTTTCATAATGACTACTCAGACACTCCCAGTGAAAACCTGCCTCGGAGAAGTATTCAGTTCTTGCTCTTAATTGTTAACAAGTGACCACACCAACACAATTGACCTAAATCCTGAAGACTGAAGGTTAATGTGCCTAACAAAATGCTTTTTTGTTTGCACTTACTGCTACAGCTCAAAATGATTATTTTGGCCAAAGTTCTTTTCTATTTCTCTGTTGTAAGGGGTATGACCTGTTGAGACCACAGGTTAATGCTGAGTCATGTGAATACGTCTCCTTCCTCAGTTTTCATTTGCCACCCTGAAGCTGCACTGAGTTTTTGTTTGTTATTAAGGTGGGGGGAAAAAAGAAGGAAATAAAAAAAAGCTTGAGGCAATTTCTTTAAGTGACTAATTATTTTATATACTTCTGTTATTTTTCTGTCATGCCTTTTCTGAAGCAAACTGCACACTCTTTCATGTTTCCTTCATATGGTTTCAGAGTTCCTGCAATTGTACCTAGGAAGTATATTTTTTTCTTCTTTCTTTTATAGTACTGGGACTTGTTGTCCGCTCAAAATTTAGCCAGGTATTGAATGTATATTTTAAATGAGTTTACTTTAGCTTTGGGAAGTCATCAATACCTATTTTTTATTTATAAACACAACTATTTTTTTATTTAGAGGTTTGAGGAGTTTTATCCCATGAATCTGTAAGTCAAATTGTTCTTAAGAATCTAATGAAACTGTTGGAAAGTGAAGAAAAAGAATTGCCCAAATACCTGTAAACCAAACCTGTAAATCATTTCATTTTACAGTGTAGATACCAATGCTGGTATTCATTATATTTACCAGATATGATCACACCTGTAGTAATTCCATCAAGTTGTATTTATCATCTCTGGAGAAAAATGGGCACTTCAGGGTAATTTCTCTGACCTATTGTAAACATGCATACAATGATTAGATTAATCACGCCTTAAAAATTTCTGCTTCAGTCAATCAGTTCTTTACATCAGATAATTCTACCTTATTTCTGTGGATTTTTTAACTCTATCTTACTTTGTGCTCTTGTCCAGATTAATCTATACTTTTAAATGTCAGCACAATGATTATTTATATCTTTGAATGTCAGCACAATTATTATTTACCTCTCTATGAGTCTTTCTTAATTTCTTTTTATTTTCTAGTTTTTATTTTTAATCAAGCTCTCAAAAACAGGCACCAGTCTTCCATGCAGGGACTGAACATCACTAGACTTCTCTGTAACAAAATTCCCGGACTGGATGCTAGAACTAAACTAATTTTTACCCTTATTCATTTTAGTGTAATGGTGCTCAGAGTTAATGATACAGAACTCAGGCTGCTTGCAAGACGAAAGCCTTCTGGATTTAAACCCTCTCTTTCTTATTTTAAATTTAGCATATAATATCAAAGTTTGCTATAGGAAATTTGGAAACCTTACTGTTTCTTTCAGGCTTGCCAAAAAATCTTAAACATAAACCAGATGGTCAATGGTTCATATTTTATCAGGACAAGTTCCTGTTTTAATGGGATATCTTTTATGCTTTTTTTGTTGTTTTTCTCTAGTGGCATTGACAGTTGGAATTGAAATTTTACCTGCCCGCCTTAGATTCAGCCCCTGTGTCTGCTGCTGAAGTGCCTTGGCAGTCCGCTTAGGAAACGATGGAGACGAGCGGCCGAGGCAGCTGAGTGTGACTTATTGCTGCTGCTCTTCAGGTCTCATCCCCCACACACGCGCTAACCTGGCAGGTGTATTTCTTAAGGGAAAACTATTGTTAGCAGAGAATGATTTAGGTTTCAATTTAAGCCAGCTTGAGCTTTCCAGACATTTGCTGTGGGGAATTCTTTTTGCAATTCCTCTGAGTGAATTTATAATCAAATGAGTGTTCGGTTTCACATTACTGCATGCTGAGAAGGAAGTCTACCATGGGAACAAATATCTGCACTAAATTTTCATGTCCTTCAGCTTAAAAAGGTGGGAGTAGTAAACTTTAACTTCTATGTTCTCAAAGAAAAAAGAAAGCAGAAAAAAGAAAGCAAAAAAAAGAAGCTTCCTGGACTAATAATAATAGTAATAACTTTTAATAACTTAAAAGACTGTAATGCATACTATGGTGTAAGAGAGAATTATTTTTTTTTTCTGTAATATAGGCACAGTGAAAGGCTGAATAATTATACATGGTACTAGACCTGAAAAACACTCTTCAAGTTCTTGACATTAAGTACTAAAGTGAACTGAAAAGGCTGCAGCTGAGCTCTGTATCTTGTGTAGTGCTTGTCTATAGGAGAGCTACAGCGGAAGCTCCGAAACAAGGATGGCACTTGGCACCCAATCCCTTTACAAATAAAGCATGAAAAAATCTCCTCTCCAGACCTTTCTGTGGGCAGAAAGGCTGACAGCAGAGGACACGGGATGATGTGTCCTCGTGAGTCCTCAGCCTGCAGCATTTCATATCAGCAGCCCTGGAAAGCATCCTGTGATGTTTCCAGGTCCTTCGTCTGAAGCCCAGTATATGATATTGCCACTCGTATTGGCTGTCGAGCCCATATCGAGGTGTCAGTGTTCCCACCTGAAGCTGGAAAGTAAGGTAGTTTTCAAAAAGGAATAACCAGGCACACTGAAATTATGCATGTTATATGCATGTTTCCTGGAAGGCTGATAAATACATAAAAGTAAAGGACTCCTGAGATTGATTAAATCATTCTTTTTCACGGAACTTCTGAAGCTTTGTCAATTTTTTTTTGACAGAAAGTCTACAAACTGTCTTTTTAAAACTACACATGAGTAAAAAAATTCCCTATCACACCTTTGTTTGGAATTCTTTCCCTTCTTTTATCATATTGAAGATTTTCCTTACTTCCCTGGTTTCAGCAGAAAAAGGATTAACCATAAGAAAGAGCTGAACGCTTTAGTGCACTCAAGTTACAAAGACAAATCAGGGTTGCTCTCTGTAGGATAACTTTTTCTCTAGACCAGACAGAATTATTTTATAAATATTAAATTTAACTTTGACTCGTCGTGCAATGACTTAAACTCAGATGTGAAGTGGAAAGTTGTAATCAGTGCTACCTACTTAGGCTGCGTAAAAGCCATTTTTGCAAATATACCTCACAGCACTAAAGAATCAGATCTTTTTATTCAAGAATTTGTAAATGTCTGTATTCAGTAATATATGGCTTTATTCACTGGTTTTCTTCTGCCAACAAACCTTATATACGCTGCAACATTATGCAACTTGTTCCATGGAGCTCTTAGTTCAAACGCAAAGTAAAATCTGTCTCTCTCTTTCTGTGTTGCTTAACTTTTCTGAACAACAGGGACACGATGTCTGTTGCAGTGATGTGGGAATCAAAAAGGGTATGATTGATTATGAAAAGAAGGACCAATTTTTTATGCAATGCCTTAAGAGCTCTTGCTGTTATGCTGGAATATTTGTGTCCTTGCATAATAAACCTGGGAGTTATATAGCTTAGGAAATTGTTATCACCTCATAAACAGGAAGCACCCTCAAGGTATCATCTAAGTAATATAGGTGATGTGATCACAAAAATCTGTGTTTCAGCTTCGCAGCAGTCCTACATCAGTTCTTTTATGGCATCATTATGTTAAATGTTTTTAATGCAGGAATATTTCAGAATAATGGCAAACTATTTTTCCTTTCACTGCAGTTTCATTCAGGTCCATTAACATGTGAACATGCAATAGAAACAGAGATTAAATGCCTTGTCTAAGGTCACAGTGATCTACTGGGTTAGCTGTGGGAACAGCGACAGAAAACACCTGACATCTGATACTGATTTTGATTTGCTGTAGGACTTCATATACAACACTTGTACGAGGTGACTTATGGGAGGCATTTGAGCAAATGAGGACATCTATGTCTAAGCTGCTTGCTATATCTATTATAGATACTTGCTGTGGTTTAACCTGGCAGGCAGGTAAACACCACATAACCGTTCGCTCACTCCGCCCCAAGTGGGATGGGGGAGATAATAGGGAAAAAAGTAAAACTCATGGGTTAAGACGAAGGCAATTTCGTAGGGCAGAAAAGGAAGGGAAAATAATAATAATGATAAAAGAATATACAAAACAAGTGATGCACAATGCAATTGCTCACCACCCACACTGACCAATGCCCAGCCAGTGCCTTAGCAGTGGCAGCCACCCCACGGCCAACTCTCCCCAGTTTTTTTGTTCAGCATTTTGTTCAGCATCTTATGGTACAGAATATCCCTTTTGCCAATTTGGGTCAGCTGTTCTGGCTGTGTCCCCTCCCAGCTTCTTGTGCTCCCCCA
Organism: Phaethon aethereus; assembly: GCF_964289735.1. Taxonomy (NCBI): domain Eukaryota; kingdom Metazoa; phylum Chordata; class Aves; order Phaethontiformes; family Phaethontidae; genus Phaethon; species Phaethon aethereus. The sequence goes on from NC_138575.1 coordinate 217,779,744, forward strand.
GCCTCCTCGCTGGCAGGGCAGTCTGAGAAGCTGAAAAGTCCTTGACTTAGTCTAAACACTGCTCAGCAACAACTAAAAGATCAGTGTGTTACCAACATTGTTCTCATCCTAAATCCAAAACACAGCACTATACCAGCTACTAGAAAGAAAATTAACACTATCCCAGCCAAAACCAGGAAGATACTTAATGCTGAAAGTATACAGGAAAGGGAAAACATGGTTGCCCATGTCTACCCAATGCAATAAACTTCAATACAGTTGCCACATTATTGCTAATCTGACCCTAATTTTTATGTATTATCAAATGTTTCTACCATAACTTCATGCTTAGCTTTCATACCATCACTGTGTGTAACCATTTAGACTAGAAATTAGGACAAATTTCTTTACAGAGAAAGTGGTGAAACATTGGAACAGATGGCCCAGGGAGGTGGTGGAGTCATCATCAGTGGAAGTGTAGACATGGCACTTCGGGACATGGTTTAGTGGGCATGGTGGTGTTGGGTTGGTGGTTGAACTTGATGATCTTAAAGATCTTTTCCAACTTTAATAATTCTGTGATTCTGTGATTCTGTGTATATTGGTCTCCATCTTGAATATATAATCTAACAGATTTTGTAACCTAGGACAGCTTCCATACTGGGTCAAACAATGATGTCAACATTGCTTTGACACATTTGTTCTTCTTCAAGAACTGGAATGACCAGAGCTGGCTGGAGCATATCTGTACCAACTTTAACCAGTCAGCACAGCTACATCTCTGTCTGCAGTGAACAGAGAAGTGAAACAGGCTTAGGTGTGCACAGTGCTACTGAAGGATGTTAATCATAGAATTATTGAATCATATAATCATAGAATCTTTGGGTTGGAAGGGACCTTTCAAGGCCATCTAGTCCAACCCCCCTGCAATGAGCAGGGACATCTGCAACTAGATCAGGGTGCTCAGAGCCCCATCCAACCTGACCTGGGATGTTTCCAGGGATGGGACATCTACCACCTCTCTGGGCAACCTGGGCCAGTGGTTCACCACCACCATTGTCAAAAATTTCTTCCTTAGATCTAGTCTAAATCTACCCCCTTTTAGTTTACCCCTTGTCCTGTCACAACAGGCCCTGCTAAAAAGTCCGTCCCCATCTTTCTTATCAGCCCCTCTCAGCCCTGGCAGCTGCAGGAAGGTCTCCCTGGAGCCTTCTCTGCTCCAGGCTGAGCCCCCCCAGCTCTCCCAGCCTGTCCTCCCAGCAGAGCTGTTCCAGCCCTCGGAGCATTGCTGGGGCCTCCTCTGGCCCCGCTCCAGCAGGTCCATGTCTCTCCTGTGCCGAGGGCTCCAGAGCTGGATGCAGCACTGCAGGGGGGGCTCACCCGATGGCAGGACACAGCATAGGTGTCACCAGCTGTACAACATAGAGCAGCTCTGTGGCCTCTGCACTACTTAGTGACACCGTATCTGTCAATACAGAACAGACTTGGTGTAAGAGGACTTGTAACTCTCAACAGTTTCCTCTGTACGATTCGCCCAAGACCTGTTTCCCCTGTTAGCAGGAAGATAGCAGGAAAGGAAACAGTTGTCCCCAGGCCATCATTTCTTTCTTAGGCTTTTGCCCAGGTTCTCCTTTTTTAAGGAACTAAAGCTCAGACTGAGTCTTTACAATGTTTTAATTTTACATATGCTGCTGATTATATAGTTAAATAGCAGCACTTTTGCTGCAGTGCTCATAAGTGCATGAGTCGAAAAAATTTGGGCTGGTGTCCTGTCACTGGGGTGGAAAGGCAGAAAGAACTTACTCAATGGTAGGTATGGTGGCTGCTCAGCTTTGCCTACCAGTAAGCTTGCATTCTTAAAAATACCAATTTCTGTATTCAGATGCCTGCAAATGTGAGTGGCACATGCAGATGACTTGCTCTTCAGACTTCAAAACCTGATTTGATAGGTCTTTTCTAGCTATTTGAGATCCGCCATACTGAGAATAAGAAGCCTGACAGCTGTTAGTAGCAAAGAATACAAATGATAATCAGAGCTGATAATCAGCTGTCATAAAAAAAAGAAAAATGACCCCCCCCCAAAAAAATGTTTTGCTCAAAAGTACCAGGAACATGGCTAGTTTGACTGACATAATGTGTAAGGCTGTTGTTTGCTCTTTGCTAGATTTATTCATCTTTAAGATTTATTTTCAGAGATGTATGCAAGGAATGAAGAAGGGAAAGGGAAAGCTTGGAAAAAGGAAGGAAAACAAAACCATATACGGATTTCTCTCTTATCAGCATTCAACTGTATGCAAAAAAGGCTTAGTATTAAACCAGTCTTCAATTTTGAATCTGTATGATCTTCCATTTGTTTCACTGATGTTTCCCTTTGTTTGCATGTGTGACGTGACACCATGATGATACAAAATTTTGGCCCAGGTTTTGTCCTTTGGCACATTAATCACCCTTTTTCTTAATTGTAGTCATTTCATTGCACTCTGTAAGGCCCTTCTTAAAATGCTTACTTGTTTATCATTAAATTTAATGGTCTAAGTCTTCTGAACTACATATTTTCTATATATATAATCACATCAGCTTAGTTTCTTACCTACTTTGTCTGTGTTTCCATTCCTGAAACATCTGGTTACAGCTCTTCTTTCTTTATTACACTTCCACCATTTAAACACATTCATCTGCGAGGATGTCCAGCAATCTGTAAATACTATTTTTGGCTTAATTAGCTTCAAATGCTTAATTGATGGTAGTCATGTTGGTATTTCTGCACAATTTTCTCCCAAACTTGGCTATTAATATTACATTGTAGATCAGCACATGATTTTCCTTTTGAATCACTCCACTTGCATATCACTGAGGACTGTACAAATATATAAATTGATACTGCTGAGCTTTTTAGTTTTAGCCAGCTGCTGGAAAAAGGTTAATAGGTTTGGTTCCCTGGGGATACTATTCCAGGTCAAGTGTGTCAGATGTCTAATCATGTGTCTCAGCAGAAGATATTGCCCATAGCAGCTTTTTTCCATCTTCTACAATTCCCTAAAGTTTGAAAAGAAGGGATTGTCGCATCACCAAATACATGATTTAGACCTGTGATTTTAAGAATCAGATTAAACCATATATATCTATGTTTTAAGCACAAGCTTGCTCCATAATGTAGTAACTTTGACATTTAATGAATTAAGGTAAGCATACAGGTCATTGCAGTAATATACTCAATTATATAAAAAAAAAAAAGGAAAAAACTTGGGTTTAGAGATGTGACAGCTAAATATGGTTAAATTTGCCTTCTAAATGTGCCAGCCAGGTGTTTGCACACTTGAGAACTACTCCAATGACTGCAATAGAGCGGTTAATTTGCTGAAGTGCAAGAGCACTATATCAGTCTCTTCAGTTAAGAGCTATATTTCCTTGAATTTTGAGGGGTTTTTGTTTATATCACCAAAAAATGACCTTTTACAAATGCTTTTCGGTCAATTATCCCTCTGAGTGTGTATATATGTGTATGTGTTGTCTGCCTTGACCAACACTGCAAGGAATATGCAAGGGATCTACTTATTCAGCTAATGGGTCAAAGTTTCCAACTGAGGAGGACTCCAGGCTGGTGTTTCCTATGCATTCTCTACCTCATCATCACATACATACACATCACTTGTAGTAAAATTTTATATTAAAAAACCACAGAAAAGCATTCTGAGAAATGTTCAGTCACAGCATTCAGCTGTGATGAGTAGATGAAAGACATGAACTATCTTTGCCAGAAGTGTACTAGAGCACACACAGAAGAGAAGAAAATAGTAAAATGTCTGAATAATAGAAAAAAATAGGGAAAAAAACAACAAAACAAAACCAGGAGCTTTATGAGGTAATAGTATGTAGGGATTTTAAATTAAGAGGATCCCAGGCAGCGCAGTAATCTTCACTGACTCGAGTTTGCCCCTTAGAGTGTGTATTAATTGCTCCTCCCTATCAGAGTCAAACTTCACAGTATTCAGATTGGATCAAAGCTGGATTTTATTGTGTTTTAAGCATTCTCAGTAATTATTATTCCAACGTAATAATAAGTCTTTTAAGGACTTTTAAGAGTCTTTTAAGGACTCTGCTTAAAGTTTCCGTCTTTAAAGTGAAAATCCTAGCCAATTACACTGATGTTAGATCGTCTTCAATTAACTTAATCAGTTTGCTATTTCCTTCATATTTGTCTACTGCAGCTTGCACTCCTGGGTTATTAATCCCTGCAAGGATGCATTAATCATGTGCTAGGAGGGAGTACAGAGGTGCAAGGCTACCGGATCTACTCTGGCGGGAGCATTGCAAAAAGCCCAGAGATGGCCGGCAGTGAACTACCTGCAGGAGTTGTAAATACGTATTCGGTAAGCGGGGGCTTTGTCATCAGTATGGTTTATGAGCCACCTTTTTTTTTTTTTCTTCTAAAAATCAATCTACACAGCAGAGAATAGTCCAGGCAGGGGTATTTTATCTTGATTTTACAAATGGAAAGATGGAGACAGATGTGGATAACACATTTACACAAGATCTCACAAAAAGTGTTATGTTCTCAAATCTTGCCCTTGGACCGTCTTTTCTTGACTAATATTACAGCTTTAACTACCCAGCGTCAGGAGGTTGTATGATTCAAGCTGTTCTGTAAGAAGAGTGAGCCGGGCAAGACACATGAAACTGTACTTTTTCAATTGTGCAATTTTTGGTTGTTTAAAATTTTGTGTTTTATTTAGAAGATGAGGGATACTGAAGGCAAAGTCATTAATTCAGCCAAATAAGGAAATAACAGGGAATTCAGCAAAAAGCTGAATTAAATTTCACCATGTTTGTATGTCACGTTTCTTCCTTTCTTCTGCTGTCTTTCTTTTTCTGTGGGGCATGACAAGAAAAGGCAAGAGCTGGCTGGCCTTTGAGAACAGCATCTGTAGAAAAAGGAAACTATATTCTTTAAAGGAAAAGAACATTTTTTTATCCCCCCCTCCCACTGCTATTTATAGGAGGATATAAGTGAAAGATGAAGATAAATTCTTTATGAATTCCACCAGCGCTTCCTCCTCCTACCAAAAAAAGAATAAACAACAGCAGAGAAAAATACCTAGAAACAGGCTCTTTTCTTTCTTTGGCAGCTTGGCTGTGTGGGCTAGTTTTTAATCTCCGCTGGAGCCTTTTAGTAGCATTACCTTATCTCTAATGGCAGCTGTCACTTTACCTAAACCTACGCTCAGTGCTTTGTATTTTCTGCTTTCTCATTTGTGCTGCTGTTCTCATTATCCATCCCCAAAGGGCTACAAGCATAGAAAATAACATAACATAATAACGTAACAGAACATAACAGAACATAGCATGACATAACAGAATATAAGGTAGAAGAAAAAAGATGGGTGGAAACAGAAAGGGTCATTTAATCTTTGTAGAAGTTGCTCAGTGAAGTGTGTCGTCTGGAAACGGCTAATTGCCGCAGCGCAGCGGATGTGGCAGGGTCGGTTTGTGTTATTCCTGTAAAATGCCAATCTCCCCAATAATCGGGAGGTTTTCGATACTACTCGAAGATCATGGTACCTTGATAGCAGCATTTTCAAACAGATATTGTAAACCAGACTAGGGCCTCTTTCTTTTCCTCCCTTTTTTGTTCCTTTTCTGTGTGTTGTAGTGTGCTCAGACTTTGGGGATTTAAATTGATTTTCCTTGCAGCTTTCTCTGTAGGCTTTCATTGTTCAGATCATAATAAGCTTTGCTCCTAGCACCAGTGGAAAAAGAAAATAGAATATAGGCGTTTGTAGGTTGAGAACTCTCATAGGTGTATACATCCTTAATCTCTAACATCAGTAATGTGCTGGAGACGTTGCACAACGGTATCTACAATATAAGGGAAATCCTGAAAAACTCTGAGGACAGGGAATCGGGTGTGTGGGTTTGGGTTTGGGGTTTTTGTTTGGTGTATTTATAAAATACCCACTACAATGTGACATGGACTGAGGAGAGTTTCTGGCTATTATGGTATTACTGATGCGAATAGGTAGACCCCAAATGAGGACGACTGCCCTCACGGAAGGAGGAACAATGTTTAATTGCATTGTTTCATAACAAGAGAGAGGCTAAAGCTGTACTGAAGTGATTTTCTGACTCAGTTTCATGGATCCCATTCCATTTAAAGTCAGTGTTGAGACTCCCACTGGGTTGAGTCATACAGGATCATGCCAAAAGTCCTCTGTCATCCTAGATTAGAGAACACACAACTTCAGTGAAACCAGCTTCGGGTCCTTTGAGAGCTGATGCTGACTACATAAAAGTGAATTTCAGGTATTTTACAGGTGATCAGCTCTCAACAGTGGGTGAGGTGATGTGTCTATTTTTTTCCCTGTGTTCAACAAAGTCAACGTAAGGCTGTGCAAAGAGCAAACTGGAAAAAGGAGGGGGATTCTACACTTAATACTCCCAAGGATATTGTATTCAATAGCACTAGTGTGGCCTGATTAACATCATGATTTAAGTTGTTAAGTCGGATTGAGAAAGTAATTTCCATGGCATATCTTGTTCTTTCTCATAATTTCTTCTGCCTTTTTTTTTCCCCTGTACGTCATAGATGAAGATCACATAAAGAGAACTGCTTTTGAGTTTTAGTGGAAGCTGGAAACCACTTGTTAACAACTACTTATGGTCAAAAAGTTGTACCATTTAATTAATAGTATTCATGGTACCATGGACTTAATTAGTGGCACCATGGAATTAATGCAAATAACCACTTTTTATAATTTTTCTCCATGCATATATTTTCTGTATTTTGTGGAATCTGAAGAAAATCTTACACTGAGATAAAGGTTTTTTACACTGAGATATAGATTTTTTGCCATTTTGTGTTCAAACTGGAAAATTCTGAGAGAAATATGTTTTCTGCTAATTTTTTTAGTTAAAAAATATTTTTTCCCAGATTTTTATGTTGGATAAACATTCCGTGGGACCCACAAAGTATTTTAGCATAAAGAACAATGATAAAGAATACATACTAAAACAACACTGCGGCTCTCTGTTCTCAGTTCACTGTTGAGAATATGGGAATAGCACTTACAGAGTGTCAAAACATAGTGTGTCTCAAACTGAAGACCATAGATCTGTTTCTGACCAAGAGATGAAGCATCTGCCAGGTTTCATGCTGGGATGATTCCTGCAGCTCACAGTCCAATTCAGGGTTTTTTTTTTTAGTTTCCAGTAGCACTTTTGACCGTTACAATTACTAAATCGAGAACAAATAAAGCCTGGTGCAGCTGTTCCGTGTCCTTATATTGTATTTGGTGTAGATTCAACTCTCAGCAAACATGTCAATGGGCTTGGGTATAAATTTAAACCTTTCTGGGAGAAAAAATTACTAGATTTTCTGTAGAAATATAGACCGAATGTAAGGCTAATGGGGTTTGGTTTACATTGTTCCCGTCTTTCTACTTTAATAGAAAGTAATATAGACCGAATGTAAGGCTAATGGGGTTTGTTTTACATTGTTCCCATCTTTCTACTTTCGATTTACAAGGGGTTGTAATCTACAGGATTATGGAAATAGAATTTACAGTAGATAAAAGGGAGTTTCACGTCATTAGTATCTCTGTGAACAGTTGAACTAGTAACATCTGCAAGATGTTCAGAGACTCTGGCACTGTCCAATAGCTAAGAATTTGTGTAGCTTCCTGCCCAGAGCTTGTATCCAGGAAATGGGGGAAAAAAAGGAAAAACAAAATCTTTCCTTATTTCCTAAGACCTTTTACATTACATTACAGTAATTACAGTTTTGATGATAGGGGTTTTTTTGTCCTGATTCAAGGAAAAGAGGCCAATAGATTGTACACTGGTTTTTGTTTCACTTTGGCATTGTATTTTCTGGTGATGTTAAAATGTAATAAATATCATTCTTCTTGCAGTACCTAAGGCTAGCTAGACCTACACTGGCTTTATGAAAATGGACCAAGTACCTCCTCGAATGCAGACAAATGTTTAAGAAGGAAACATATAGGGCAAAGCGTCTTGCAGACTTTTAGCAGATGCAACCATGCCATCATAACTCACATGAAGTAATGTTCAAATGAGGTTGATTCATAAGCAAAGAATATTTGGGTGAACCTAAGCAAGAGATAAATTAACATGACAAGCAAAGGAAATTTCAGGCAAGTAAATAGTTTATTTTGTCTGAAGACACAGGCTTGCAATGAACTAATGTCTTAGAAATGTTTCTGGGTACAGATGCTGCTCTCTCACATCGCAACATGTATGAATAAGAACACCTATTAGGTAAGAAAACTATTTCTAACTGGATGCTAGGCTGAGCCAAGCCATAAATGCTGCTATTCCCACTCATGTGAACTACAACAGTGCTGGATTTAAGCATGAAGCACCTGAAGAACCTTCTTCTAGTACAAAATGCCCAACCATGCTGTAAAACCTAAAGCTCTAGAATGAAGACTATGATTGACAAGTCTGCTTATTCAACAAGGAATTTTTTTTATATATAGACATATTTTTATCATAAGTATCGGAGTACTGTAGTGGGAGTAGTGGGAGAGTTCAGGAAGAAGTATAAATGTAAGCGGTATTTCTTTGGCTTGATTTCAAAGATGTGAGCAGGCATAACAGTACAAATAGTTTAAATCTGAAAAAGAAAAAAATTCTAACACTCCACTATACACATGTAAAAGAAACAACAGCCATTTTGTTACAGAACCCTTAGCAGGTGGATAGTGTATATTACTGAATCATAGAATCACAGAATCTTTGGGTTGGAAGGGACCTTTCAAGGCCATCTAGTCCAACCCCCCTTCCATGAGCAGGGACATCCCCAACCAGAGCAGGGTGCTCAGAGCCCCGTCCAGCCTGACCTGGAATGTTTCCAGGGATGGGGCATCCACCACCTCTCTGGGCAACCTGGGCCAGTGCTTCACCAACCTCATTGTCAAAAATGTCTTCCTTAGATCTAGAGTGAATCTCCCCTCTTTTAGTTTAAAACCGTTACCCCTTGTCCTACCACTACAGGCCCTGCTAACAAGCCTGTCCCCATCTTTCTTATCAGCCCCTTTCAGCCCCGGCAGCTGCAGGAAGGTCTCCCTGGAGCCTTCTCTTCTCCAGGCTGAGCCCCCCCAGCTCTCCCAGCCTGTCCTCCCAGCAGAGCTGTTCCAGCCCTCGGAGCATTGCTGGGACCTCCTCTGGCCCCGCTCCAGCAGGTCCATGTCTCTCCTGTGCTGAGGGCTCCAGAGCTGGACGCAGCACTGCAGGGGGGTCTCCCCAGAGCGGAGCAGAGGGGCAGAATCCCCTCCCTCACCCTGCTGGCCACGCGGCTTTGGGGGCAGCCCAGGACACGGTTGGCCTTCTGGGCTGTGAGCGCACATTGCCGGTTCTTGTCCAACTTTTCATCCACCAGTAGAATGAGACACCAAGAAGAAATATAAATCTAGCTACATGTAAAAGAAAAAGTATTTGGAAAATTTCTGGAGGATGCCATTTTTTGGCTGTAAAATAGCTCAAGTACCTTACAAATTTTTATCACAGATTAGAACCCTAACATTTTACTTCTGCCTTTAATACTTCTGCTTTAAAGGTTTGTCCATCCTAGAACATTAAACCATACCAATAATTTAAAAGAGCAGTTACACCGTTAAGCTGTACTAGTTAAGTCGTAGTTCTTCACTAGAGCAAACGGCTCACCCATAAATAAAACAAGAGAGACTTGGGAAAAAAAAACATCCTGAGTGATCATGTCACAATTTCTTATGGTAAAGGCAGCATGTCAGTCATCCTTTTGGTAAGCTTATGACCAAAATATTTTATTAGAAATAATACAGAGCAATTGTAAACGTTAAATATATTGTTTTATACAGGGTGGATGTTGGTGCTGTTGATTTTTTTCCCTCTGCAAGTAGTTTTCTAAATATATATTACATGCGTTTCCAGGATCCTTTTCCCTGTACAAATTTTATTTCCCTTCATAGAATTTTAGGTTGTGGTATCATTTTCAGGAAACTTCAAAACTGTGCCTGTAATTAGTTAATATTTCTAAAAAAATTTAAGAGATAAAGAGCTCTGTAAATGCTAAGTGTTATTATTTCTTTTGGCAGAGGTAAATCTGATTTTCTGTTATAATGAGGAAGGCCATAGCTCATCATCTTGGCTGATTACACAAGTTACAAGAACAGATTGCCCATAACCAGTGTATACCCTTCTTCCCCATTTTGAAAATTATATTGCTCACAGCTTGACTCCTTAGAGGGTAGAATTATAATGTATTTTAATGTGTCTGAAAGAGAATATCAACTAAGTCTGGTTGCTCTGAAGAATTCTGCTACGTTTTATTGTTGAGCCAGACAAAGGATCTTAAAAAAATAAAAACCAAAGAACTTCATAAGCTCTTACACATACTTAAAACTCTAAATGTCTGGATAAGATGATCTTGGGGTTCTTTTTTATTTTTGGTGTTTTGGGTTTTTTTGTTGTGTGGTTTTTTTTTTTTTTAATTATTTAATATTAATCCCTCACAAGTTACAGTAAGATACTGAAGTAAGTTACTTATCTCAGCCTGTCTGCATCTGTTGTGTGGATTAATAAGGTATTAATTTCCATGGACGTTCTTCTGGCATCATTATCAAGCATGAAAGAAAATGGTTTATTTCAGCCATGTTCTCACATATCAAATATTATTTTAAACAGATAATGATGAAAGAAATAGAAGGAAGAAAAGGAAAGAGGAGACTGGAGACTCTCTCAGCTGTTTGAGAGATTCTAGAGTAGATCTGGAAAGGTTTAACTGAAAAGGACTGCTTTATCTCCAGTTTATCTCCTCTCAACCTATTTAAATACTCTAACCAAAACCATTTCCACTTCAGCTACCGTGAGACTGGGAGTTCGTTATGCACGGCACCTGTTTCCTGTTAGCTGTTATTTACTGGATGTGATTATGTTAGCATGACTTCTTGAAAATAAATTACAAATATAAAGTGAAGGAACTAACTGTGAGCAGGTGAGGAAGGATGGTTTTTATAATTATGAGACCAGCTTAGACTTTGGAAAACCTGTAACAACAACAGAGGTAAAATCTGTCACTTCTCCATAATAGTTCTGTTTTCAGAAGTGACATCGTGTGGTATGATTCTTACAAACTCAGCTTCAACACCATATCAAGACCTGATTTTTAGTTTGAGCAAATCTAGATGCCCAAGAAACAAAGTACAAAAAGACCAGCACCCACTCTAAAAAAACCTGAGTACAGAGTAGTTCTTGAGAAGTTTGTAAAACATTAAAGTTAGGAGTTTTCTACTATTTTTTTTAATTAATAATTTTTGTAATAAAAAATTTTTTATTACAAAAATTATTAATTTTTTTGTTATAAACTTTCATTTTTTTGTTTTTTTGTTATAAACTTTCATTACCAGCTGTGAACTAACTCTTAAATAAGCTTCCTCGAGCTATTAGTCATTGCTGCCTCATTAGTATTTTAAATACTACTTTGTAGAGTCTGCCATCTTCTCTTGGCATTTGAGGTTTCAGCCAAGCAGTTTTGTTATTTTTTATTTATATTTCCAAAGATTACAGAGAACAAATGTTCACCAGCTGTAATTCCATCTTCAAAACTTACTGAAAATAGGAGTCATCACAATTTAAGAGATTAAAGAGGCAAAATTTGTTATAGTGCTTCTTGGGTCCTACATATGACTGTTTCTGGATTCCTTGTACCTTCCCCTAGAGTGGGAGATACAAGCTGATGAAAGTATATAGAATGTTTTTAGCAAGATGGACTTTAACATGGATTTAATTTTTTTTTACCACATGGCTCCTATTTTTCATCAGAATTGTTCTTTTCTCCCTTTTCCTTCTCCTGGTGATTCAAGGAGACATACGTGCTCATGAATTTCAGAAAGCAGGAAAAGAATTTAAATTACCATATTTTGACTGAACCCTCAATTATTTCTAAAGAAAACAGATTTTTATGTGTTGCTGGGGGTTTCGGTGGTTTTTTGTTTGGTTTGGTGTTTCTTTAATGGACGGAGGAAACTAAACCATTGCCCAGTTAACTGTAGCACTGATTGGTGCTGAACTTGGGATGCAGAACTAACATGGACGAGGAGTCTGAGGCAACATGGTGACTAGAGTGAATCTGGTTGGTGGAGGAACAAAGCGTAACCGTAATTTTCACAGGAAGACTTCTTGGTTTCTATCGTAAAAAAAAGAAAGGGGAGAAGAAAAGTCGTGGAGCCATCTCAACATAAATAGTACCATTCTTTGCAATTATCATAGCGATAATGCCTTCTGGACCCTCTGCTTTTTGAGCTCTTTAGAAAGCCCTTAAGTGGTACTGCATGTTTACTCCACAGCTGAAACTAGTTTTGTAAATGGAAGATTAGATTTGCAGATGACTCTGAGACCTGGGCTATTTAGTGATGCCAGCTCTGTAAATTTCCCAGTAAAAACTCCAGGAAATGTCAATGCTCTCCAAGACTTCATAATCCTCTGCATCTGGAAAATCCCCAGCACTGTCAGCAGGACCAAACCGCAGAGTGTCTTAGGCAAATTAAGTCAATATTATCAATTATTAGTTAAGAGATCAGTGCTCTCACTTTTGGGAGAATTGCAGTTATTTTTTATTCCTATTATTATGACACTGTGTCATTACCGATATAAAAAGAACAAGGAACATGTGCAAAAGTAAACCACATGCTGTCTCAACTAGCCAAGAAAATATATACCAGATGGGAAATTATGAGACAAGCCATTGCAACAGATCAGCTGGTCATGGAACAAATGCAGAAGAAGCCTCAGGGCTTCAGGGTTTAGCTACTCACTAAATCCACAGTACTGAGAGCACCCAGGAATAAGGTGTTCACTTGTGAAACTTTGTGAAAATCTGCCTTTTGGTTCTATGTAAAGTACAGCCCTGGATTCAAGAGTGACTAAGAAGTAATAAGATAAATAGTTGCCTTTCTAAAACGGTGAGAGTTGCAGCACTGTCCAGCCAAGACCTTACTAAGATTTGTGTGAGCAAAAAAAATTGAAAGTATAATGAAACCACTTCCCAGACTGAGTTAGTGGCTGAGAGATTTGAGTTACTGATGTGCCCTTTTTCAAAGCTGTGCAGTATCTAATTTTTTACCGACGTTGGGACTGTTGGTTTTCGAGAGTTCTCTTGAGCAGTGACTGCACTGTCTAAGGAAGAAGTTGAGCGGCTCTACCCACAGATGGGAGCCTGAGATCATGCAGGGCAACTCTTTCACCCAGTATTTATGTCTTAGTTTTAGCTACCTGGCAGACCGTGTAGGCATTGCCTTTCCTTAGTTCTTGTAAACCAAATTAGAGCTGATAGCTGTTTTAGCTCCCTTAACAGGGAAACCAAGGCTTTACACTGATATAAATCTAATCAGCACAAAGTCACGTATTTTAACCCTTTCCAGATTTTACCTGAAGTAGAACAAATATTAAATCCACGATTTTATTAATTTTCCCAGTAACTATTGTTTAGAATGATCTGTTGTGCTAATTTGGCAGAGTGTAGAAATGTATTTTATTTCTGTACTGAAAAGTTTATACTGACTTATTATAAGCTGCCCCCCATCCCTGCAAAAAATAATTGATAACTGTAAAAATAATAAAACTGCCCAAAAACAGGCCACAGAAATTTGCACAAATGCAAATTTTGAATACTTAAGTGGCAGCTAAAGTGGTATACGCTTCTGACATATAAGTACATGACTAATAAAATATTAAATGTGGCATATCATTGAAAGCTGTGGTACATATTATTGGGGATACTCATAGATATATTCCCTAAACTACCCTGCTGAGCAATTCCCACTCTTTAGCTATGTCAGCATCTTCAATTCTTAAAAATATCATTTCCTTACTTTTATTGCAGCATATTTATGAACAAATAGCTTAACCACATTCATTTCCCAGTAGGAGTATTTCTAGTAAGAGACTCCTGATCGATGAAAGCAGAATGTAAATTGTCTTTTAATCCAGGCTTTTTTTTTAAGTCTCTTTACTTATTTGAAATAAGCTCTCAGCTAAAATGAGTCAACTGGGGGATGAGTGGGGCTATAGATGGTGGAATAACGTCAGAGGCTGGATGTACATCTCTTCCTAGGTAATTCACAAGGATTATCCATTTACAAATCTGTGCTACCAAATTCTCCAGAAATACATGTGAGTTGTGCCTAACAGCACCATCGAGAAAACCCAGTGTGGAAATTGAGGCACGAAAATGCTGTGTTGAAAATCTTCCAATAAACATATCATATAGATGAGAACCCCTTATAGGTTAGTGAGCATCAATATACATTTGAGCCTCTAAAACAAGATCTTAGCCACAAATCCTTTCTTGTGTTCGTTTGTCCTGTAAAAACTGTATTTTTTCTTCTAGCTTACTGTTACTTTCATAAGTTCCATATATTTAATAATTTCCAAAAAATTCTCAAACTTAATGAAACATATATACAATTGTATACAGATAAGTCATAAAGACCATTTTATTAATCATGCTCAGCAAAATACTGCAAAGCAAAATTTGGGAGGCATTTAATAATGAGGAGGAGGTTAAGGAGTCTGCTATGATGATGCCATTGTGTACTTAGGGGTGTATTATGTCAATGTAAGTACTTCACTATGAGCTGGGGATAAAGTCCTAACTCAGTAGCTGTCTGCGGGACGGTCATCATTTATTTCTGGGTATGGGATTTCACTTATTGTTTTCATTGTTTTGTAACTTTCCATGTAAAAGTATTATGCTGAGTACTATGCAGTCATTGAAAAAATTCTGAGGGAAAACTGTTACCAATAACTTTTTTGTTACCCCCCCTTACTTCTGTAGAAAATTTAGAGATTTCTTTTTAAAATATCCTGAATAGTTTAAAAAATGAAACTTGGGGGAAAAAAGAAAATACAGGAAGAATTTATTAAAAAAGCTCATAGAAATATATATAAAAAAATGTATTCCTGAGCAGTTCTTATATATAATTCTTTGACGCTGTCATATCAGTCAGTTAAATTGAATTTGTCTAGGAAATTACAAGTCATGCTTCTCCTAGCATAAGATCTTTAATATCTCCATTAATCAGGACATCAGTTTGCAGTAACATTAACGTAGATGATGACCTGCAATAGAAGTCATCTGAACAACCTACAGACACTTGCATCTGAGCTGGTCACTCAGGTTGCCTTTGAAGTCCAAGGGGAGGGACAACCACTTTTAAAGTATCTATCTCATCCAAAACAGATGACCAAAATAGCGCAGACGGATCACACTCTGAAAGTGATTCCTTATCTCCACTGGTTACAAGGGACACAGGAGGGGTAGATTATTTTAGCTTAAGAGATCTACTTTAGTGGTCAAACATTGGAACAGATTGCCCAGGGAGGTGGTGGAGTCACCATCACTGGAAGTGTTCAAAAAACGTGTAGACATGGTACTTCGGGACATGGTTTAGTGGGCATGGCGGTGTTGGGTTGATGATTGAACTTGATGATCTCAAAGGTCTTTTCCAACTTTAATGATTCTGTGATTCCTAGACCTGCAAGTTGAGACAAAGAGATTCCAGCCCTGATGTGTAGAAGCAGTTAGCCATGTAAAAGTCAGAGTCCCAGTTCATCTGGTGGGCAAACATCTCTTGTTTGTGCTAACCACTAACAACATCCTTCTTAGTCTCATCAAAACAGGTTCTCAACCACAAAAAAGACAACTAAATATTTGGGTTTCTAGGTACTTTAGGTGTTTCCCAATAAAGTATGTCAATGTGTGCGTGTACCCATTTTTACTCAATATTTTTGCACTATTTAAGAGGTTGGTTTTGTCATTCTAGTTTTTCACTGGGGAAGGATTATCTTCAAATTAGATTGCCCTCAAGTTTGCATATAAAGAAGAAAAGGAAGATAAGGCCCCCTTTGTAACAGCTCCCCTATGAGTAATCTCAATATCTTCACCGGGATTGCAAGCACTCGCTGTATTGGAGGATTGGAATATTCATTTGAAAGATAAGCAGCAGAATAATAAGAATTACTGATATTACAGGTAAAACTAGTATAAAGAGTGCACAAATCCCATGTAAATCAGAAAAGAGCACATTGGCCAAGGGAGGGCAGGGATTTGGCAACAGTGGAGAAGGAGCTGGAAAGGGAGAGGTTTTTCCACTGCAGCCCGCCTGTACTCATGATGGGAAAAGATAGGGGAATGTATCCTACCAGAACTTTCCCATGTATTGATGTGGAGGTCAGCTGAAGTCCAGAAAGGTGGGAAGGTGGAAAAATGATTTTTTTTTAATTGATCTATGAGTACTCTGGAATGTCTGAGTGACGCAGGACCTGCCAGTGGCAGACAGTACGTCTACATCCCCAGGAGCACTTGGAGGTAGAGGCGTCACTATTATTGATTCATCTCACTAGCTGACAGCACCCAATGACAATGTGATTGTGGCCACCCAAAAAATAACCAGGCCACATCTAATCAGGGAACCACTGATTTCGTAGTCAGAAAGGATCCAGTTTTCATGTATGTGTTTTCCCTGCTCATCAAATCAAATAACGCATCTTAAAGATGAGAACACACTGTGAGTCCAAGTTACAGTAAAATGGAATTTCAAACCTTGGGCTCACATTTTCTCAACAGAAAAAAACCCTCAACACTAATCCTGAACTGAAAATCAAACTTTATCACTGTCTTGCAGTATAGCTTGCTTCCTTAAAACTGTTCAGCTATACATTTTTGAAAGAAAATGGCATGCACATATCACTCAGGGTTTTTACATATAGCTTATCAGGCTGTTCTTTACTAGGCTTCTTGTGGTTTTCATCCTGATTGCAATTTGTAGACCTGAATGCTTTTTAGATATTCCCTGATCTCTCTGCAAGTTCATTCTTTTTTCTCCTTTTCCTTTATCTTCACATTTAAATGTAATTTACTCTTATCCTCAATCTGCCATTCAGAATATGTCAACTAGAAGAGTGCTAGACTATAGCAGTAACTGACAGTATTTTTAAAAATCAGTCTAGACTGTATGCAGCAGGTCTCAGAGAAAACTGCTTGCCTATGATATATGGCATTTTAACATATTATTCTAAATTACTTCCATCAAGCAGCGAAATAGCATTCCATTCACGAGCATGTGAACAAGCTGAAGGATTTCCTTTGACAACAAGCTCCTTGTGAGATCAAACTTGTAAAACATCACATCAGATTTAATGTCTAATGTATCAACTTATTCCCTCGCTTTGTTTTTTTTTTTACTTCTAAAGATTTAATGTTGAGAGGATATTTTTCCCAAGTTGACATAAATATTAGAAATACAGAAGAAAATGTGACTTATTCTTCCTACAAGAAATGTCTCTAAAAGACAGTGCAGCACTTAGAAGTAATCAGAAAATGGGTAATGCAGAAATGGAAAAGATAAGGAAATGACAGATTCATTAAACAACTGTTTGCATCTGTCTTTAAAGCAAAAGCAGATTTTAGACAGCTGCATCACACAGAAATATGTCCTAATAGAGCAGAAAGTAGGAGTTGCATGCAATAGAGCAATAACAGGAATTGCTGCAAATTCTTAAACGAGATTACGTTCTGCAAAGTGACACCGAAATAACAACATTTAGGATTCTGGATTTTTTCTCCCATTGATTGCTCGGTTGTCTTCCAGTCTGGTAAAGTGTAATCTATAAAATCAAGCGAACTGCTGATCTGATTTTCTTGTCTGCAAGAAGGGATATGCAGCAGCCTGGTTTGTGCTGTGTGGTGTTCGAATGAGAACTGGTCACCTCTTGCTGTTGGTGGAGTTTCTTGCTGTGTGAAGTGCGTCAATGCAAAGGGGGATGGGAAGTGAGGAACCACCTCTCTGAAGTAAAGGGACTTAACAAAAAATAGCCTTTTCATTTATCTTTCTTAGCACAGTGAGTACCTTGTTTAGTATAGTATTATGTATTATATAAACACCATGTTTAATATACTTTAATATATAATATAAATATTGATATTTAATGTGACTGTAAGAGGACCTGAGTTTTCCACTACAGAGCACCTCAGAACTGTCACCTTCCAGGAGAGGACATGACTTTGGCTGGCATCTTTGTTCTCGGTGAAGCAGCTGAAGGTCCTTGAACCTCACCACTTACATCCAAGTTCAGCGCCTAATTATGTAGCCTTGTGACAGTTTCTTTTTCCCACTTTTATTTTTTATTTATAAAGCTTGAGCTAGGCTTAGAAATAGTTTCCAACATTCTTTTTTTTTTAAATAAAGACCAATTCCCTGAGGAGTTTTCTTATATCCATACTAATGAACCTTTTATGTTGGTGCTTGACCCAGCCTTGGAGACCTCACCTTACTTATTCTTGCTTTTTTAAGAGTCCTGAATCAAAAATGACTATGATATCATAGAATTATACAGTTGTTTTGGTTGGAATCATCGGGTCCAACCGTTAACCTAGCACTGCCAAGTCCACCACTAAACCATGTCCCTAAGCACCACGTCTACGCGTCTTTTAAATACCTCCAGGGATGGTGAGTCAACCACTTCCCTGGGCAGCCTGTTCCAATGTTTGACAACCCTTTTCAGTGAATTTTTACCTAATATCCAATCTAAACCTCCCCTCGTGCAAATTGAGGCTGTTTCCTCTTGTCTTATCACTTGTTACTTGGGAGAAGAGACCAACACCTACCTCGCTACAACCTCCTTTCACAGAATAACAGAATCACAGAATCACAGAATCACTAGATTGGAAAGGACCTTTAAGATCATCAAGTCCAACCATTAATCCAGCGCCACCATGTCCCCTAAACCATGTCCTGAAGCGCCACATCCACACGTTTTTTGAACACTTGTAGTAGTTGTAGAGAGCGATGAGGGCTCCCCTCAGCCTCCTCTTCTCCAGACTGAACAACCCCAGTTCCCTCAGCCGCTCCTCATAAGACTTGTGCTCCAGATCCCTCACCAGCTTCGTTGCCCTTCTCTGGACACGCTCCAGCACCTCAACATCCTTCTTGTAGTGAGGGGCCCAACACTGAACACAGGATTCAAGCTGCGGCCTCACCAGTGCCGAGTACAGGGGCACGATCCCTGCCCTGCTCCTGCTGGCCACACTATTGCTGGTACAGGCCAGGACGCTGTTGGCCTTCTTGGCCACCCGGGCACACTGCCAGCTCATGTTCAGCCGGCTGTCAGCCAGCACCCCCAGGTCTCTTTCCACTGGGCAGCTCTCCAGCCACTCCTCCCCAAGCCTGGAGCATTGCCTGGAGTTGTTGTGACCCAAGTGCAGGACGTGGCACTTGGCCTTGTTAAAATTCAACCAGTTGGCCTCAGCCCATTGATGCAGCCCGGATCCCTCTGCAGAGCCCTCCTGCCCTCGAGCAGATCAACACTCCCGCCCAACTTGGTGTTGTCTGCAAACTTGCTCAGAGTGCCCTCGATTCCCTCATCCAGATCATTGATAAAGATATTGATCTGAACTGGCCCCAAAATGGAGCCCTGGGGAACACTGCTTGTGACTGGCATTTACCTCCAGTCACCACAGCCCTTTGGGCCAGCCATCCAGACAATATTTTACCCAGTGAAGAATGCACATGTCCAAGGCATGAGCAGCCAGTTTCTCCAGAAGAATGTTGTAGGAAAAGGTGTCAAAGACATTACTAAAATCTAGGTAGACAACATCCACAGCCTTTCCCTCCATGAAGAGGGTCACTTTGTCATAGAACGAGATAGGGTTGGTTAAGCAGGACCTGCCTTTCACAAATCTATGCTGACTGGGCCTGATCACCCGATTGTCCTTTATGTGCCATGTAACGGCACTCAAGATGATCTGCTCCATAACCTTCTCTGGTACCAAGGTCAGACTGACAGGTCTGTAGTTCCCTGGACCCTCCTTCCGGCCCTTCTAGTAGACAAGTGTCACATTTGCTAACCTCCAGTCCCCTGGGACCTCCCCGTTTAGCCAGGACTGCTGAGAAATGATTGAAAGTGGCTTGGTGAGCACTTCCAGCAACTCCCTCAGTACTCTATCACACTCTCCTCTTGCTCTGCTGCCCCTGTGAAGTCGTTCTGATATAAATACTCTGAAGTCACGGTTTTGGTTATTACCTTCCTCCTGCCTCTCTCTGTATCACCCTTCAGTTACACCAAATTGTAGTTCTGGTACTTTGTTTTTTTTTTAAATTTGGGTTGTTAGAAAACTTACTTGGAAAAAAAAAAGAAAAAAATGTTCATGGTTCATCCTTCTGTTTTCCTGCTGTTTTTCCCAGTCATTATCATGACCATGCTCTGTATTGGATTTTCATTATTAACTGCCAGCTTGCTCACAAGTGAGTGACCTCCAGGTGACCACTTTTGGTCTGCCACGACCAGAGTGAATGGAGTCATTATTTACATGTTAAGTCCTGTCACCAGCGCAGAGGAGGAGCAGATGGATGTACCTTCCCTCCCTCTCTTTGCCTTAAATACATTAATTTTGTCCACAAGCTGAGCAAAATGAAACAGAAGTTCCACTGAAAAAAGTTTCTGATTGTCTGTGCAAACCCTTTTGCATTCTTTGATCTTATATGCATTATTTACCTTATCTCACTGAAAAATAAACAGTTTTTCTAGGAATGCATTAACTGCAACTGTGAAATGCAAAATCCAGAGACATTTTAGTGGTTTTGATCAAGATTTTAAAATGCCAATAAAAATCTTCCATAGTCTGAGCAGTCTAAGGACAGCTTCTAATGGCTGTTCTTTGGGTTTTGAGATTTTATTCCAGGTCTGAGCTAGTTTCTTCTCTGTCACTGGTGGCCTAAATGATCACAGAAATGTATGCTAGACAGTTCCTTTCATTCCCCAGCTGAACATCGCTCTGTTTAATTTTCCATTCCAACTTCGTTAAGTTTATTTTCCTGTTTTGTACTTCAATGTCTGAGTGTCTTCAGCCACTGATCACGAAAGAGAGAAACTCAAAGGTAAAGAGCTGTATCTGTCCTGCATGAGCAAATGTACAATCCCAGGCTCATCTGTCACAGTACAGAAATTTGCCTCAAATTAAATATTTATGGCTGTGCAAAATTTCCCAGTTCCTCCTTTATCCTTCAGGACAAAAATGTATTTCCTGCTTAAATAGAGATCATAAGTGCTAAATCTTCTCTTGCCATGAACATGCCAATAAGAAAATAACAGTTGATGTGCAGATTAAGATGTAGGCAAAGGAAAGTCTCAGATTCTTTCTAGAAATATAGATGATCTCCAAAGAAAGTTAAATGAAACAAAAACCCTCTGTGAATTAATTCAATAAGTTTAAGTCAAAACTATTTTTTTAAATTTTCTATCTCTCATTATAAAAATATCTGCAACACTGTATATATATATATATATATATGTTATCTTTAGCAAAGACAGTTTGCATATTAGAACTAAGCTAGGTAAGTTTTTCCCTTTAAAGCTTCCCAATAATTCATATCTGGGATTTTAGATATAATATTAGATTAGTTGAAAACCATTTTTTTTTCTTTTCTCAGAGAATTAATAGGTAAGAAGCTGTCATGTACCAAATTCCCCAGGGCAAACTGAGATGTATTACAACGTCAGTGGGTGAATTGAAATAATAACTGTCCTAATACCTATAATCACTATAGCAGTTAGAGTCTAACCAGTATTTCGGGCATGGGTATCTACATTGTGGACTATAATCTTCATTCTTCCCTCAATATGCCAATTGTGCTGATGATCAGATTTGCTCAAGCCTTTATTTAGCCTTTGTTACTTCTACTAGGTTAAATGCTGACCAGTCCTATTACAGTTATTATAGCAAGTCCTAGGCTTACTTGGGCAGAAATCAAGAACATGCAATTACCATTCTTTATTGTTGGTGTTAGAAAAGCACTCTTGCAATGGAGAACCTTGCTAATAACTTGACATGCCTTCTGTACCCACAGCCTCCTTGGCTTGAGAGAACAGGATTATCCCACTGATTAAACATCAGTGAATTTATGTCACTTTAATTGCAGTATCACATCATTGGCCTGGGATTTAGCCCTGGATTGTAGACATCTAGGAGCAGGTGTTGAACTAGACACCTAATTCATTTTTGTAGCTAATTGGGAGCTAGTTAATGCAGTCAGTGGAGCCCAGCTGAATGCATCTATATTAGAGTGAGCTGAGCCATTCTCTAGACTATTTCTGTTGTGTTGGTTACCACTGAGTATAATGAAAAATTAGGAATCTAGCCCCCCTGTAGGCATATTGAGACATCCATCTGTAGGTGTCTACAGTCTGGAGTTGACTCTACACTTAAGGACCTGACTGACCCATTTCTTGATAAACCAAATATCTTATCCAAGGTTCCTGGTAAGTTGTAATTAAAGTATCTCCTAATTGTACTGTAATCCAGAAAGCACACACATGGTGTCATCTTTTACTAAAAGAGAATAAACACCTTCTGCCATGTCAAGGCGACCCTATTTGTCTTCTGATATTTCAACCAGCAAGGATTCCAACCGACTGCGCTTCTCAGAGCACAATGTTCCAGCACCATGACAGACATTAAAACACCTTTGTCTGATCAACAGCAGCCAGGTATTACTCTGTTTGACACACACTATTCCACCTAAGTGCAGGGATAACAGCCCACATATCCTAGCAAAATTACAGGCAGACATTAATGTTTTACTTAAAGGGAGAACACCTGCAATCTTAACTGAGTATAAGAGGAAATGTGTGGCTGGAGGACTATAAATACCAAAGTTTCCTGAGGATCAGTCACAATTCATCATTTTCATAATGACTCTGGCATGCATCATAAGCGCAATAGTCTGCAGCCTGAAATTCGACTGCAAGAATCCCTTTTTCCACCAGCGACTCCCCACTGTTGTCATTAAGGTTATGCTCATGTAGAACGGCAAGGACACGGTGTTGAGTTAGGTCTAAGACATGGATTCACTGAGAACGGGGTTTAATGGATTTGCTCTGAACTCGTGTGACTATCACTATGTCCGACTCCAGCCTTCTTCTTCACAGCTCCTAAATCTCCACATATCAGTTAAGAGAACTGTCCTGAGAAGAAAGGCTAAGCCTTGGAGGCAGAGATTCACAGAAAGCATTTGAATGCCAAACAACCTGAGTTTTAAACTGAGGTTTAAACATAAGGTTTAGGAAGGGAAATCACATTTTAGCACAAGCACAATCCAAATCTTTCTAGCTGCTCAGGGTCATATGGATCAAAAAACACAGCCGTCAGCATTGTGAGTTTAGTGGTGGATAGAAGTGCTACAAAACCACAGCCTGAAGCCCTCTTCCAGTCACAACATGTACAACGTGGACGTAAATTATGTTTCTGGTGTAAAGGATCTCCTTTTCTTTTCTTTTTTCTTTTCTTTCCTTTTCTTTCCTTATCCAATTTTTGAAATCCTTTGTTTAATTTTTACTTGATCCAAAGCAGTATATCATTTTAATAAAATATTGGATTAGTTAGTATGAAGAAAAGATTCCAAGGTTTGACCATATAGGTAACAAAGTATCTTGGATTTTTATTTCTTTAATTTTTTTTACATTAATCTTTATTCTCCTTTCCCCTTATGATATTCTAAGCCAGGAATAATTCTATTAGAATCAGCAGAGTTAAAAATCATGTAAGACCAAGAACAACGCTGGGAAAATGAGATGCATTTGAATTTCAGGCATGTTTATGTCTCAACTTTCCACTTTTCCTATCATAATAGAGAAATTTGAGCTCCAAAGTTCTGAGCCAGAGTTGCATTTCCACTATGTTTCAGACGGGAGAGCATATCTGCACTGGGAATATTGTCCAAACCCATGATTAGTTTTTAAAAAAGCAATGCAGAAAGAAAACAGATGTTAACTGTTGTGAGGGAAAAGTGATTGGCAGAGAACAGAACCTGAAAAATCGATGTTTTAGCATAGAATGTCTCTAATTGGAAACGGCAGTACAACAGTGGGAGAGGAAAGCTGTCTTAGAGGGTAAGGCAGGAGAGCAAATTCGGTCTGTACCTCCATGGAGGGATGAGAACTGGTAATTTGCAAACCCGCAGAAGCAGGGACCGCCTGTGTTTCAGGGATGTTCTGCATATCCCACATGTACCTAATAACACACTGAAACGTCAGGCTTGTATTGTCTACCGTACAGCTCCTGCTTTTGCCTTTGGACTGTGGAGGACAACATAGAATTACCATAGCAATGCCACACTTATCGCACAAGCTGTTTGTCACACAGATTTCCCCTCAGGGAAGAAGCTGCGTTAGTGATTATATGTTCCCTTAAAGGAGGCATCATTTCCCCCTGAATCCAGTAATCGCAGTTTAATGAAGTTAGAACAGTCGTTCGCAGCTAAGATGCCTCACATGCTAGATTTTATCTCCCTGTCTCTGCAGACAGAAATTTAACACCAGCAATTCTTCAGGCAGCAGTTTGGTTCCCCTCCTCCCCACCTCCACTTTCGCATCTCCCTCCTTGCGGTTCCCTCAGCGATGAGAGCTGCGGCGATCGATGCGGTGGGACCAGCCTAGGTCCCGTAAATCAGGAGGAAAGCTCGGCGAGTCGGGGCAGCGTGGCCAGGTGCAGGGCAGACTAAAGCAAGGCTTTATTTTTGCTTCATCATCACAGAAACAAATGACACTGTAAACGAAAAGGGGAGGCATAAAAAAAATGAATGTAGTTTGGGGGTTAGGTTTTTGGGTTTGTGTTGCTTCCCTCCTCTTCCCCCCCCCAGACTAACTGAGGTCTAACATTATTCGGGAGGAGGACAGGGCACTTAATTAAAGCATCATTAAGTCCTGTTCACTACGGGACTGAAGTATCTGAATTAGTAAGACATGCTTAAAGCTAGGTGCGGCTTTAAGTTGGTCTGGATTTTGCTCCTAAGAAATAAAGCACAGACTTTGAGGGAAATCCTTTCCCTTAAGCTAACAAACCATTACTGCATGGCAATAATATTTGCTGGTTTTTTTCTTTGTTCCCTTTTAAGGAGGCAGGAAAATGTTGGGCTAAGCATAATGCGTTTGAGTCGTGCATGCTCCATTTCTAGCAGCATTGAAGCATAAAGCTGCTTTATCTGGGTATGCCATGGATTCATTAATGTCCGTATCTTACTTTGAGATCTGTGGATCCAACTATTGCAAGTTGGAGTTGTGCAACTTGCAATAGAGTTGCTCTCTACAAAGAGTTGCTCTCTACAACTACCTGAAAGGGGGTTGTGGTGACGAGGGTGTTGGCCTCTTCTCCCAAGTAACTAGTGATAGGACAAGAGGAAATGGCCTCAAGTTGCACCCGAGGAGGTTTAGATTGGATATTAGGAAATATTTCTTCACCGAGAGGGTGGTCAGGCATTGGAACAGGCTGCCCAGGGAGGTGGTAGAGTCACCATCGCTGGGGGTGTTCAAAAAACGTGTGGACGTGGCGCTTCAGGACATGGTTTAGGGGACATGGTGGCGCTGGATTAATGGTTGGACTTGATGATCTTGAAGGTCCTTTCCAACCTTAGTGATTCTGTGATTCTGTGTGATTCTGATTCTGTAACAATTGTCCCTCCTGCACCAGAGCAGGTGAGAGAGAGAAGAGTATGTCTAATGTAAGTACCCACTTAGATCACAAAGTGTTTGAAACAGCCTAACAAAAATACGTTCTGAGCGAGTGCCATCCCGACAAGTCAGCAGCTCCCCAAGCAGTCTGCAGAGGCTGCGTGGACAGCAGTAATCCCGATCATTTACGCTTACGTTCACGCTCGTCGTTCCGAAGTGACTCAGACATTTCGGTTCTGCAGGGCTGCGGCTCGCTTTCTGTAAGGTGCAGGAGATAACCTAACAACAGAGCTTGTGTTAGTCCTGTGAAAAAAATACATCTTTCCCTAGGAAATGGTGAGGTCGATCCCAACCTTCGCAAATGACACCGGTGAAAAAATCCGAGGTACTCATAGCACAGACATTTTTAAAACAAAGAAAAAATAACATTTTTTCTTAAATTCTATGTAAAATGCTTTAAAGGAGAGCCACTATCTCCCACTCTGCTGTGCTGGAAGCTGTTGATTTGCACTGTGAAACAGCTTTTCAGCCCTCCTTCGTAGATGGCTGCTTTGAAGTGGTGGCCAGAGGATCCTGTAAGTAATGTGGTACGAGTGAGTTGGCAAGTGGGAGGATTCCCCCTATTCTTGCTGATAGTGGGATTTGGATAAACACCTAGTCCAATGGGCTACGAATGAATCAACAGGTTTCATTGCCACAGTGTCCTGAAACTTTGAAGAATAATATCCTGATGTAAGGGACAAATAAAAATACCCAGAGCAGCAGTTATCCCAACTGTGCCATCCTTGATTGTGTCTAATTACTGTTACTCTGAGAGCTGAGAGTGAACAAAATTAAATTTTCTGCTTTCATTTTAAAGTCAGTAGAATTTTACGCAGGAGGGAAGAAAAAATGAATTGCTGAATCATTTTAAGCACGAACATATGAAGAACCCCATCAAAATGGAAACAGGGAATCATACTGCCAAAAGAATAAAACAAAACCTGTTCTACACTTTAGATTAGTCTTGCTTAGCATCCAGCTGATCACCTCTTCTTACCAGCCTGTATTTGCTTGCGAAGTTTTGATGTTTAAAATTTCCTATTCTCTAATTTTTTGGTCTCACTGTTGCTAAATGCTAAATGTGTGCATGAATATTTTTTCTTCTTTTTATTTAAAAAAATGGGGAGTTAAGTATGCTTTTCTCCAGATGTACACACATACGCACACTGCTGTATCCCCACCTCTGTTGACCAGCTCAAGTTCACGGTATAGACCACACCTCATATCCCGATTTATCCTGTCGCAAGCTGGTCACCTGTGCTCTCCTAACCAGGGAGATCTTAAATCAAGTAGGGACCTGCACGTGTCCTGAGGAGACTTAAACAGATGACGTGGTGATGGAAAGAGCAGAGAGGAAGCAGGCAAGTTGCAACTTCTGCCGTCACTGTCTTTACCTGCAGATTGTTTTCATGTCTCTATCAAGTTACCTCCTTCTGCTGCCATTTTGGGGAAAAATTGGCACCAGTTTCTAGCTGTCTCCCTCATGCTTGTCTCCAGCTTGCTTCCAGCCCTGCTTGTCCAGCAGTCTGGGGACACGGTGAACGGCATCAGGGAGCTGGTGTGGCTGCAAAGTGCCTGCTGCTGAGAGCAGCACCCATAGCTGCACAGCCCCAGCTGGTTTGATTGCAGCTTCCTGGCGATTTAATTTGCATATTTTCCTCCCAAGTACGTGCTTACCAATATCCTGCATCAGCATTTTACGGATAAATCTCTCCTTAGTTCCCTCAGCCAGAACGGGATGGCGACAGTGTTTGTACATATTTCACTGTAATTTGGGTTCTCTAAAACTTAATATTTTGACTGAAATTCTACCTGCTCCACAGGGCCTCCTTTTAGAAATATTTCTCATCTTTTGGTGTATGTTGAGGCAACTGATTATGAATAAAGTTTGGGTTTCTCAGGAAAATATTGTTGAATCATTATTGTACCAGAACCACTTTCTTCTCTGATTTCTGTTGTGGTCCTGAAATATAACCTGCACATTGTTTTCTTTTCCACTGCAGTTTTCAGTGAACTGAGGCTTTAGAGATTTTTATGCAATAAGTTTCAAATCTTTTTCCTAGTCAGTTGCCTAAAATAAGTTCTTTTTTACTTTTTCTGTCTGCCTGTTTTTTTTCCTTTTAATTTTACTGTAAGATATTCTTTCTTAATAGAAAACTTCATAATTGTTGCTGGCTTTGTTAGGGCAGTCCATAAATAATCTTGGTTCCTTGGTCTTCGCCCACATTATTCCACATCCCATTTTAACATGATTTTCTGAGGTAGAAGTCAAATCTGACACCCTGACAATTGTGCCCAAGAGCCAACACCGACTTGTACAGTTACTTATTAACATGGTTGTCTGCAAAAATGATCCTTCTAGTGATATTCCATCTTTTTTGTCATTTAGCTATTACTTCTAGCATTCTGTGATGGTACACAATGAGTACAGCGTATACCTATGTCTAGTCCAACATGCACGTGCACATGTACGTGTATGTACGTATTGTGTTTTACTCCTATAAAACATCTAATCTGAGAGGACTGCACAAGAATAGAAGTCTTCTCCCTTCACAGGTATTTTACATATGGGTTATGAAATACCCATTTTACAGGAAGGTAAAGAGAAACATGAAACTCTTTGAAGCTAAATCTCAAAGGGATCCAGACGTCTGAGAACTGGAGCAGAACCAAAAAGCTTTGACTAGTTGTGTGGGTTACTGATTGTATGACCAGAGAAGGTTGGATACGTCCAGGTGAGGTTGAAGACATCGAGAAGTGAGCAGGGAGCTGCTTTGGGCTGTTCAAGAGGAAATCCTGTTGCCTCTGATGTTTTGCTCTGAAATAAGCACTTGGAGGTTAAGGCTGAGGGCAAGGGAAGTGCACAGAAGGAGAGGTACACTGGCAAGGGCAAAGGTTTCAGTTTGACTGTGTTGGAGTGCTTAGATTTTTCCCCTTCAAAATATATGTTTTTTTTTTTAACTTCTCCAGTTTTACTTTGTGCTTTAATATACAATTAAAAAAAAGGTTGAAATCAGTGTAGCATTATATCATCTTTTTTTTAAAGAAACATTTCTACACACCTGCTATCTGATTTTTATTGTCGTTATTCTTACATTGGAATTCAAGAAGGTTTTGAACCATTTAGTCTTCAAAAAAACCCCAAAAATCCAAATTGCAGAATTCTTGCTTTGCTTTGCTTTTTCCCTTCACACTTTTTCCCCAACACTCACATCAAATGGGAATCTGATTCTTCCTCCTTTTGCATGGTAAATGTGCCAGCCTTTGTAGCACAGTTGCATACTGATTACAGCATTTTCTGGACCTGGCTGCATGGTTTCTACCCCTTTGTCAAGTTTTGATAGTTAATTTAGACCAAGCTCTTAGTTACTCTGCTCAGGAATATTTTTGATTACCTGAGCATGTGAACTATTCTCACTGTATACAGTGTATTTCAAAATTAAAAAAAAAAACAAAACAAAACATAACCTAAATATCTCAGCACACTTTTGTTGCTGTGTTTTATTATTTAATATTTTTCTTTCTTCTGAACACAATTAATTGTTTCCTTTTGCTTCTACTCCACTTTGTGTTCCTATTTTCTAGTTAGTATGGCTTGTAAATTGTTTTTAGTCTATCTTTGGTCCTGTCCCTAATTGTTTACTGAACATTATTGCTTCCTTTTATTGCTTAAAGATTTCAATTTTGACTGGAGAGACTGTTTTCTCTCTCTCTTGCTCTTTAACACCTCTCTGCTCTCTGGCAGTAGATTTTCCATTCAAACACATTTTTACTCATTTCAAACCACCTTTCCGGTGCACTTTAACATCAAAGTCTGGTCACTGAATATATAAAATCAGATTCTGTTATCTCCTTTCTTCCCCACTGTCTTCGTCCTCATGCTTCCCATACCCTAACTCCTCTGCTGCACAGCCTCTGCCATGCACTTCACCTTAAATCACAGCAAATACTCTGAAAAACTTTCAGTTCTCCAAAAATATATTTCTTGACTGCTTATCCTTGTCTCAACTTCTTTTTCCGTCAGGTGAACCACAAAAAGTATAAGATGGCTTTTTCTGACTTGACCATTAAATTCAATCAGTTACATAATTAGCAAGGAAATTTCATATACTGATATATTTCTTAAAATATTCCCTAAAAAGCAAAGGCACCTCTGCATTTCCACAACACCTGTTGTCTTCCTGCAGAGTGTAGGAGTTGCTCCCAGTACTCTATTATACATGTAACATTAGATCAAGTGACTATAATAGTTTTGGTGTCTTTTTGCTGAAAATTAGCATCACATTAAGTCACATCTCTCTTATAGCTGCCAGGAATGAAACATTCTATGAATTTATTGATTTAGTAAGAAAGCAGTATCTTCTCTTTATTAATTACTTTTCAAAAGGGGAATAAATCCTCATTATTCACTGCTCCGTTACCAAACAGTACCTTGGAAAACATTACTCAAAATTTCCAGATTGAAAAATGATAATGAAAAGAAGTTCAAACAAATTTCTTACGAATTCTCCAGTTAGAAAATTGGAGTAAGACTGCTGATTCAGTAAAAAAGGAAATGGCGTGTAGCTGGTAGCTAAATATATTTGTAAACTTCATTTAGGACGAGCACTTGTCGAGGTAGTGGAAAGACTTGAAGGAGGGGAACCTGTGTCGTTAGAGCTACAGCAACAAGGGGTGAGCAAGAAATCAGAGATAGCCTTCAGCCCTGTTACCTGCAGCTGCCACCAGTGGAGTGGCCTCAGTGGGTGGGAGGAAAAGAGGGAGGCAGAGGGGTGGGTGCCAGGCTACCTCACTGCAGTCGTGCGTGCAGTTTGATGGAAAATCATTTCAGCCCTTTTTCATTATTATCACTAAGTTCTTCCTCCACCCTCATCCCTCCCCCCAGTGGTGTGTCCTCAACTTCCTATTGTTTTTCCACCTTGCCTGTCCCTTGGGAAGAGGCATCCCTTCTCCTTTGCTCAGGGGCTGATCTGTCTCTACTCCTGGGGATACGCTGATTTCACATGGTGGAGATGTTCAGCTAATTGCATTTTGCAACATGGCAAACCACCTGCAGAGAATCTATCTTTGAAGGGGCCATGCATCTTCTCCGGCTAACTTAAGATATGTCTACTAAATGCACATTTAACCAAACTGACAGAAGTAGGCATTAGAAGCCCGAGAAGATGAAAGCAAAATGAATAACTACACGAATTGACTTTTCTAGGTATTCAAGTTCCCCCCAGCTGTGAGAGAGCTTGCCAGTACTGCTGCATGGCCCAGCTAAAACGAGAGTGCACATTAAGTGATAACATTTCACACTCACAAAGAGCACTTTGGAGCTAGAAATTGTCAATGTTCTCACTGTTTTGTTAACTGAAACTGCTAAGTGAAGAACATGAGAGCCGTCACCCTGTGTCAAGCCATGGGGCTCACCAAGCCAAAATCCTGTCTCTAGAAGCAGGAGGTAACAGTCACCTAAAGACGAATATGAGAAACAGGGAATGTATAGAGGGATTATTACATTCCCAGCTTCTGGCTGTCAGCATCTAGAAACTTCCAAGGCAAGAGATTATGTCCAAACTCTGATCTCTGAGATCTACACCGATACCTGTGGTCTGTGTCGTAACTCAGTTTTGCTTTTTGCCCTGCTGTAACAGAGCTTTAGTTTGTAACTGTATGTTATATGAATAAGTATTTCCTTTTGCTTGCTTTTAAACTTGATGTCTCTTCATGTCATTGGCTCCACTCTCATTCCCCTGTTGGAAGAAATAATCAAAATCATCATCCACTTACCCTTTCCCATTTGATACCTGTTTTTATTGATTTTTATCAGTAGCTGGCATCATCCCTTTCCTTCCTGCTCTCATTGCTTTCCACAGGCAGGACTCACTTTTTCCTCAGACAGTTTAAGAGATTACAATCACTGTGCTTAATCTTTAATTATCTTTACCTGTACTTATTTTGAAGTTAGCTTCCTCTGTATCGGATCTAAAGTGCGTGCATGTAATTTGAAAGCTAGCTTTTTGGTCTTTCTAGCAGTATCAGCTGAACTAATGCAATACACTATGAACCTTGACACTCTCATATCCTTAGACATGTACTGCAACCCTTATTAGAGACCAGAGGATTCTCACAGAGAAGGCATCATGAATGCTCTAATCACAGGAAGACCATCAGCCTCAATCCACACTCCAGCAGACAGCAGAGTGCATGCACCTCATTCATCTCGGAGTGAATTTTCTGGTGTCTATTAAGTCATGAACAACAAATGAAGATTTTCGCACTACCAAGGCATTAGGAAAACCTCTCTTCCATGAGGGTTCCCTGGGGGGGCAGTAAGACAAGCTCACGTGGCAACAGCACAATGATTTTGTTGGAAAACAGACCTACCACAAGATGAAATCCCCAAGAAACCAGACTTTGTGAGCACTGTCATTCACAGAAACAAGTCTTGAAAATAAAGTATGAAAGTCATTCAACTTAAAACCTCTCAAAGTTTGGAATGTCCTTCTGGCTGGAAGAAAAGAAAAAGAAAATGACCATAGAAGTGTGCATTTGTCTACAATTAGCTATGGCTCCTATTCTTACGGTGTATCGCAGCCCTGCCTTTATCTCTCTCCAGGACATTTCTATAAGGAAAGACCTTCCCACAGCAGAAGAATGAGCAGGTCCCACAACCCTGTCACACATCTTGACAGTAGCAGGGCTGGGAATTGAGCTTGGTCTATCAAGCTCAATTCCAACACTTTCCAAGACAAAATTAAAAGAGAATATAATACTGTTTTACAAAGTTGGCAAATGGACTGGAGCTGGGGATTTTTTATTGTTGTGGATTTTTTTTTCCTCTTCCTCTTCTTTTCTTTTTGTGTGCTTTTTAGCTTTACTGCCTTTTTGTTGAAACCATTCCCAGAAACATAATTCCAGAAAATACATGAGTGATGGTGATTTATGAAAGTGTGCTTTAAATTTGCACCACTAATCAGCTAAAAGAGAAAATTTAGCATATCTAGCATGTGTATAGTTTCAGGCATTTTGTGAACAGGGTGTCATGGGATGGTCAAAAAATGTACAAACTTGTATGCTAGCTTCTAAGATGTCTGTGTTGATTGATTTCCTAACCTATAAAAATGATGTAGGAGAGAATAGAGAATTCTGTCATTGCAAGCATCATTAATGTCTTTGTCCAGCATAGTCTACTCAGGTGAATAAGTACAAATCCATGCTAGAATACTATGTATATTCCCAGCCTTTCCAGATGGAAACTGGAAGAATGGTGTCTCTATGAATCATAGCATCATAGAATCATAGAATGGTTTTGGTTGGAAGGGACCTTTCAAGGCCATCTAGTCCAACCCCCCTGCAGTGAGCAGGGACATCTTCAATTAGAGCAGGTTGCTCAGAGCCCCGTCCAGCCTGACCTGGGATGTTGCCAGGAATGGGGCATCTACCACCTCTCTGAGCAACCTGGGCCAGTGCTTCACCACCCTCATTGTCAACAATTTCTGCGTTAGATCCACTCTAAATATACCCTGGTTTAGATTAAAACCATTACCCTTTGTCCTATTGCTACAGGCCCTGCTAAAAAGTCTATCCCCATCTTTCTTATAAACCCCCTTTAAGAAAGGCCACAATAGTATCTCGCAGGACTTTTCTCTTCTCCAGGCTGAATAACCTCTACTCTCTTCATCTTTTTTCAAGGAAAGGTGTTCCATCCCTCTGATCATTTTTGTGGCCTTCCTCTGGGCCTACTCTAAGAGGTCCATCTTACCAGGCACAGAGGTGAGGCTGATAAGTCGGTCGGGTTCTCCTTTCTATCCTTTTTAAAACTAGGTGCAATGTTTCCCTTTTTCCAGTCTCCAGGGACTTCACCTGAGTGCCAGGACTTCTCAAATATCATGGAAAATGGCTTGGCAGCTATGTCAGCCAATTGTCTCAGGACTCGGGGTTGCATCTCATCAGATCCCATAGACTAATGTGTGTTCAGGTTCCTCAGGTGGTCTCAAACTTGGTCTTCTCTTACAGTGGGAGGGACTTTGCTCCTCCAGTCCCTGTCTTGCGGTCCATCCCCTTGAGAGGTGTAGGAAGAGACAGTGCCAGTGAAGACTAAGGCAAAGAAACTGTTGACTACCTCAGCCTTCTCCTCATCTGTTGTTACCAGTCTGACAGTCTTGCTCATCAAGGGGGTTACGCTTTCTTTGACTTTCCTTTTCTGGCTGACATACCTGCAGAAGCCCTTCTTTTATTCTTTGCATCCCTTGCCAAGTTCAGCTCCAGCTGCACCTTGGCCCTCCTGACCCCATCCCTGCACAACCAGGCAGTGTCCCTGTACTCTTGCCAGGATCCCTGTCCCTGCTTCCACTGCCTGTGCATTCCCTTCTTGCCCTTTAGTTTGACCAACAGGTCTCCACTCAGCCATGCTGGTCTCTTGCCTTCCTTTCCTGATTTCTTACACCTGGGGATCGAGAGCTCTCGCACTCTATGGAAAGTGTCCTTAAAGATCTGCCAGCTCTGTTCTGCTCCCTCGTCCCTGAGGGCAGTTTCCCAGGGGATCCTACTGACTAATTCCCTGAAGAGCTGGAAGTTTGCTTTCCTAAAATTCAGGGTCCTGACTTTATTCTTTGCTTGACCCCTATCCTTCAGAACTGCGAACTCCACCAGTGCATGATCATTGCAGCGCAGGCTGCCTCCAGTCCTGACATCACCAATTAGCAAAATTGCAATTGGTGCTGCAGTTGCAAACCAGTTGGTCACCAGCAGGTCCAGTATGGCAACCCCTCTGGTAGGGCTGTCTATTACCTGGCACAGGAAGTTCTCCTCCGTGCACTCCAGGAGTCTTCTGGATTGCCTACAGCTCGCCGTGTTAATTTTCCAGCAGATGTTGGGGTGGCTGAAGTCCCCCAGCAGGACGAGAGCCTGCTTCTCAGCAGGCTGTCTTCATCTTTCATGTGCTGTCTTCATCCCAAACAGCTTTTTTCTCATCGTCTGCTGCAAAGTCAGTTATTTTCAAGGACACAGCAGGGTTAGTCGGAGTAACTATTTCTCTAAGCAGCATCCAAAAACTTCTGTTTCATGGTCAATACCATTATTTTCATTTGGCTTTGGATGATTTTTTTGCCTCTGGACTGCTCATAGCAGTTTAGGTTCTGTTTTAATTTTATGTACCTCAGGTTAATACTGGTGCTGTGATAAAGTTGTTCATAGATATCATCCAAGTCTGTCTGCCTTTTGTGTTGCGCTGATATATTTTTAATTTCTGTGTTATCACTTAGTTTAAGTTGTTGTTCAAATGTTCAGCTGGTAAACAGCTTGCCATTTCCCTCAAGTGGAGGCTCTTTTCTAATAATAATTTAAAGTAGTTTCTGTTTATCACCTAGTGTGTCTTCAGATTCAGCCAACTACTTTCAGGTGTGCGTTATGTATCTGTACTATAGACAAGAATCTACCTGTGTCGTGGTTTAACCCCAGCCGGCCACTAAGCCCCACGCAGCTGCTCACACACTCCCCCACGGCGGGACGGGGGAGAGAATCGGAAGAGTAAAAGGGACAAAAATTGTGGCTTGGCATAAAGACAGTTTAACAGGGAAAGCAAAAGCCGCGCACACAAGCAAAGCACAACAAGGAATCCATTCCCCACTCCCCACGGGCAGGCAGGGGTTCAGCCATCTCCAGGGAAGCAGGGCTGCATCACGTGTAATGGTTTCTTGGGAAGACAGACGCCATCACTCTGAAAATCCCCCCACCCCTTCCTTCTTCTTCGTCCCAGCTTTATATACCGAGCATGACGTCATATGGTATGGAATATCCCTTTGGCCAGCCTGGGTCACTGTCCTGGCTGTGTCCCCTCCCAGCTCCCCGTGCACCCCGAGCTTTCTTGCACTAGCACAAGAAGCTGGACTGTCCTTGATTGCTCAGCAACAACTCATAATATCAGCACGTTATCAACATTTTCTCATCCCAAACCCAAAACACACCCTCACGCTGGCTTCTGTGAAGAAAATTTACTCTATCCTGGCTGAAACCAGGACAACCTGTATGCTAGATATTGAAGTTATGACTTCAGTCAATGGAGACAGAGTCAATATATTCAACAAGACACAATTCAGGTGTCTAAATGCAGGTATTAACAGAAATCATCTGTCTGTCACAGGGAGATCTCCACCTTTCTGGAGTGGCTGCTTGAGGTCAGGTGGAATAGCCCAGAATATCTCAAATAGCATTAGGTGGCTAAGTTACAGCAATTAAACTGAGTGTCAAAGTATCCAGGGTATTATCTTGTTGACACGTTTTGGACTGTGCTTTAGGGGATGAATACCAACTCAACAGAGTGTATTGCCTTGATCACTGGAGAATATGGATTAGATACCTTGTCTACATATAAATGCTACATGTGAACACTTAACTTTGGATATCTGAAATTCACCTCTAGTTTCCAGAGTAACGTGGGTTCTTTTGAATAAAGCAAAATCAAATAGTAATATGCAGTGTGTCTTTTTAACTACCTCAGCTTTATAAACCTGCAAAAGTGCTTATTTCGACATGATAAGCATCTATATGATAATAAATGCAAGTCTTGACAGCCCCTGTACTTTTGGCTTCTAGAGGCAGCTTGATCAGCAGGATGGAAAATCCCAACCACCACTTGCAGCACACTATTTTTGATAGAGTATGTTGGCCAAATATTTCCTGTGGGGAAAAACCCCTAAATCAAAACATACTGATTCTATGCATAGTTTGTGCTATTCAGCCAAATGCATATACTAACCTTCAGGACCACAGATGATATTTTTAAAGTTTAATTGCTCCCCAGTCAGACCTCGTTGGCTTGTTGTTTCATATTGCCTTCTCTCTCATTGAACAGATGATCTTAATAATGGATCCTAAAAGTTAGCGTACAATGGGCGTAATTAAGCGGCACTTCAGTAAACATTTTGCTATTTTGTTGAATCAGAACCTTTTCTGGATGAGAGGGGTGACAGAGTGGATTAAATTGCATGACTGGGAGCCTATCCATTGAGAACACAACTCACCAAAATTAATTATGTTTTTCTGTTCATCGACTACATCTGAAACTGTTTCAGGTGATCTCAGACCCTGGGACGGCTTATTGAGATAGTAGATGGTTTCAGAATATGCATAGGCATATACAAAATCCTTTTGAATAAAACATTGAACAGCAACCAACAGATCCGCCATGGGACTAGACTTTACATCAGAAACTATAAAACAGGGAATGCACATTTCTGTGAAAGTCGTTGGAAACCAGGATGCTAGCTTTAACCTACAAAGACTCAGCAAGGTCAAGAACAGCTAATAAATCACCCCTTCTTCTGTCATGACAAACTTAAAGGAGGAACCCAGACTAGAACTTCCACAGTGTGAAAAAAATGGAGCAGATGACACACATTTTCTATGAAGTATTTCAGCTAGAGTGCTTGCTTTTCCAGCCCACATTTGTTAACCAGATAGACGTCTCTTTCTTTTTTTCTCTTTGATCTTTTAAGGCTGTGGAGGTTTTGTACTCCTTTGCTGATGTTATATTTTTTCATTTAGGGAATAGATGCTCACAGCACAAGATGGATGCTGGTAATTTTAATCTAAGATATTTGTATCACTGTTTTCCTCTGGCTGTGCAAAAGACTCCCCAGTGGTGTTAGGTAAATCCAGAGCTTGTCTCCATCGGAAGTGATTTGCCCTCATTCCATTGCTGGCTCCGTGCAGATGGAGTGGGGAGCCCAGGAAGAGCAAGTCACGGGATAGGGCTTTATCTGAAGTCGCAAAGCGAGAAGCAGGTGTGACACGAAACACTATTGTCTGCAAAGCTTGCTTCTTCAGGTAGTCATAGTGACTTTTACAGCACCTTGTCACCCCAACTGTCCCTCTTGAGGTCTGTCTGGTCACGTGCTTCATCCTTTCAGGTCCTACACTGTGAGTCCTCTGGGGCAGCAACTGCCCTTGTTTCACTTGCGTGTACAGAGACTCGCACAGTGGGGCCTTAGAGCTTGATGTTAAGAGAATAATAATAAACAATATTAAAAGCTGTAGCAGCTGCAATAAAACATGTATTTATATAGGTTAGCTTGATGCACAGCTAACAAATCATATAAGCTTTTAAATATAAATATATAAATAAATAGCAACAATAAATAAGATGAAACTGCAGCTGGGAGAGAACTCTTACAGCTGTTAATTTCTATTTTGTTTCCCCACTTATCTTTCTCCTACATAAGGGATAAGAATAAGTTTGCTTTGCAAATTCTAGGCAGTCAATCTCTCCTCAATGACAGTTTTGCTATAATTCTCCTAATTTCAAGCTCCTGCTTGAAAAGGTAACAGCAAATGGCATCCAGGCCATTTTTGCAGTCATTGGCAGCTGACTCAGTTGATTCATTTTCACAGATTTAAGTTGTTATACGCATAGTCAATCCCCTTGAAAAAAGGTTGTTTCCCTGTATAAAATGTCTTGTGCAGACACCAAATCCTGATTAAAATAAGCGTAAAAGCTAAGGTTTTGAGGGTCTGTATCATCACTCCACCCAATTCTCAGAAGGGAGTTATATGCCAGTGACAAAATCTTTACTTCAAGAGTTTTTACAATGTTTGTTTTACCAGAAATATATGAACAGACAAAAGGAAAATCTAGAATAGTTCCTTTTTCAAAAATCACACACCTATTGGTCATTAAAAATTTTTGACCTAAGGAATGATAGCACTCAAAAGGCTGACCTGTGGTAAGTAATAAAAGTAGTTCTGACTCACTCATTTGATATGGTAAATCACTGACCAGTGTTATTCATGTCAGTTCACACAATTTGTTCCTTGCTGTTTTTATGAGTGTTAGTCAACAGGAATTTCCTCTGCAGGAATCAACGAATATTAGTGTGTAAAGAATATTTATATTTTAAAGACTCTGTTGGGTCAACCTAGTATCATTATACATCTGTTGAGTTTGTCCAAATTCCAAAAATGGCAACCAGACATTATGAAATCAGTGTAATCCCTGAAAGAGCTGAGACTGTTTAGTCTAGAGATGAAAAGACTGAGGAAAGACAGGATAATCATCTCCAAATATGCAGAAGAGACCTTCAAAGGGAAAAGGAGTAAAACATTCCCTTTGTGAATAGAGGAAGAAGCAAAGGCTTCAGCTGCATCAGAGAGGTCTGGGTGAAACTTCTGGGACAACTTTCTAACAGGAAAGCAAAACACAGGACTACGTTGCCTGGGAGGCTGTGGTATCTCCCCCAGAGAGGTTTACAGAAAAGCCCAAAACAGACAGGGAAGGTTTTTTTGCATCCTTTGCGTAGGTTATCAAGGAATAATTTCTTGACACTCCTCTTTTTAAATTATTTTCTACTAAGCTCTACTTTTCCAGTCTTTCCCAGGGACCGCACTTTTTCCATACCATATTTTCCAGTACCAGTAATGCTAAGAAGTTTGGGATTGATTTTCTTTGTAGAAGTACATTTTTACTAAACTTCTGTAGATAGATGTTTTGTCATGCGACATAATCTGGCCAAAACCAAAAATCAACTCCTTGTTTGTAAACTAATAGCCTATTTACAGAAATCACAGCAGTTCTGCCTTCACATATCCTGAAAACTGACCCAACGATACGCTCAGTGATGAATGCTGGGTATGTAGCTATATTTGTACCCAAGAGTAGAAGAATATAGCCACAATTTTAATATGGCTTTTATGCCTTTTGCTGCTGTTGCTTCACAAAAATTTGTTATAATTTTGTGCACCTTCCATCTATCCTTTTTCTGGATAAAATTCAGATGTAAAAGCTTAGTAAGAAAAGTGGTAAGTAGTGGTAGAGGTATCTGGACTTTCTGATATCCAGGATTTTCCTTGCTAGAATCTTGGCCTTGCTCTACAACAACGGCAAGCGACCTTCTCATACCCCCATACTGATGTCTGCTGACATTACGTTGTTGGCATGAGGGCGAGAGAGCTTGGCCTCTGGGACTGGAAACCAGAGGAAAGCGTTTTTGTCAAGATATTTTATATACACTTAAAGCTCGAAGCTCTCTGAAATCTCTTCTGCTATTCTCCTTTAAATTTCAGGTTCTCAAGTCTCTGCAAATAAAGGTGGTCTCACATGACAGCCCTTTTAAAGTAAATTCACTTATGTAGATTCATTTGCATTTTAAAGAAGGGTGTAGGAGGTTGTAATTAAAGAAGGAATTCTAAGTTAAATTTGTCCCTTCTCACACTGTCTTAATCACTTCTTCCTAATATCTGACTTCTCTCTTACCAATTCTTCCTTCCTTTTGACTCAAAAATAAACAAACCCAGAATCCTTGACCTGATAAACGTGCAGGTTAAACGGTGTGACATTATACTGTGGTAAATACACCAAGAATAAAACAAAAAAAGTTAAGTTACAAAGCCCATTTCTTTATTGCTCTATCCTTTTACATTTTCAGCCTTGTTTATCTGTATTGTAACGACCTTGAACTGGGGACAGTATCGTGGTACTGCTGCATTATTGTGGCACTCTAACCAGGGTTGTGGTCTCTAGGCAGATTACACAATGATTCACATTTTCCTGGGAAGGAATTTTAGCTTTTTACTTTAAAAGTTCTTTTCAAATGAACATATTGTAATGGTAACAGCTATAAATGAGAGGAAAAGGGAAGAAAAATCAATTGAACTTATGTGAAATCCAGGTATCTTTTGATAAAAGTTGTAAGCGTTCCTATATTATTTTTAATTACTATAAAACCATCCCCAAAATTAAACTTGAAAATTCCATACTGTAAGTTGGAAGTTCCCCTGAAACAGTAATAAGGTTAGCCTGTTTTGGAGTTTTTAGTGTGTTATTAAGTGTAATTTCTTGATATTAAGGCTGGTTTACATGGAAAGCAATATGATGAGAAGC
Source organism: Phaethon aethereus (assembly GCF_964289735.1). Lineage (NCBI taxonomy): Eukaryota > Metazoa > Chordata > Aves > Phaethontiformes > Phaethontidae > Phaethon > Phaethon aethereus. The sequence goes on from NC_138575.1 coordinate 217,820,125, forward strand.
AGACACAGTGTATTTCAGGCTCCAAAATTGCTAACCTTGCTGTGACATTGTTACCTTTATCCAACCATATATGAGTTGGATAATTTATAGAAACAATTAAATATTTTGCAACTACTTCAAATATTCAGAATTTTAAGTTATGATTTGTCATCAAAATATTAAGTACTTTCCTAATAGAAGGAGAGTATTTTGCTTTATTCTGTGGTAAGTCATGTTTGGGCTGTTTGAATTCTATTGTGTTTAACAAGGTTCAGACAATTCATATTCTCTCAAGATGGTAAAATATATACAGTGTCATTTTTGGTTGTAATTCTCTTCCACAATTTTGCTCAGTAATTTTTTTTATTGGAATGCTCATTGAAAATGGAACCATTAAATGTAGTGTAAACATTTCTGAATTGAGATGTTAACATTTAAAAATTGCCTCATTTCTCTTTAATGTGTTTGATGTTTTTCTTGCCTAATTATCATTCTTTTCAATATTTATGTTAACATGACCTTTCTCTGACTGAATGGTTGTAACTGCTTCTCAAGTACTTATAGCATCATGATTTTTAAATTAAATTATGCTGTTGTGGAAGAGATTGCAATGCAGTCCACAGAATAACAGGGAAAGAACAAGTTTCTGTTAGCCCCAGAATTTGAAAGTAGAAATAATGTTTATTGGTTCATTCTTCCAATCAATGCAACTGTACCAGAGGAAGTACGACTTTGTTTCTTGTTTGTGATTAGAAATATTCCAGTAAATTTAATGCTGGTCAAAATTGTCAAATTGACTAGCTGTGAAAGATTGTTTAATGTTGTAAAATGTTTATTACTTTTATTTGTTACGCCTTAGTCTTGCTGACAGAATTAAAGTTACACTACAGATTCTGTTTGTTCATGGGAACAGATCACAGGAACATAGGCAGTAAGATTTGGCTCTGCATCTTGAATTTTCAGGTCAATGTTATTCCAAAGCCAAAACGTACTCTTTTGAAATCTGTGAGGTCTAAGGGTGCAGCATATGCAATAATAAGCAAATGCAGAATTTTCTTGTAAACCCTGGGAGATGTTTACTTTGATTTTCTGCATATCTTTCAGACTATGTGTTCAGTTTGTCTAGAATTTAAGAGTAAGTACAAGACAATCAGCATAATATCACCATGAAACCTTTTCTTGTATACACAGCTTCCTAAATGTTTTCTTCCTCCACTCAGAAAAGAAGAGAACTATCCCCAGTCCTTCCACTCTTCTCCATTTGGAGATGGTAATGAGTGAGAACACGAAGAGATGAAGGACAGGAATAACATACATCAAGAGAGAAAGAGGGAAGAAAATAAATCATTGAAAATAAAACTAAATGAGATCTAAATCTTTAAGATTTTAATTTAATGTTTTAAAATTGAAAGATATGAATGAAATTAAAAAGAAGGTAAGATTGAAGGAAAACACTGGATGTCAAAAGATTCCTAGAAAAGGGACATTAAAAAGCAACAAAAGAAAATGGTTCCTGAGGAACAGCAAAGGGAAAGTCAGGTAAACTTTGACTGCTACTGTCACTAATTAACAATATTTTGATGTAGCCATATCACTCTTCATATCTATTTGACAAAAATACCAAATAGAAATAACAAAATTGGCAGTTAAAAAAGTCAACAAGTTCAAAATACTTAGTCCACAAGTATCCCACAGAGCAAAGTCTAATCCCAAGAGATGCTAAGCCTTCTTCTAACACTTCTGTCCTCAGGGCCTGGGCAATTGGGTATGTTCTGAAGTTGTACTTTTGCCGAGCTTGCTTGGACTGGGTTCCTTGGTGGAACTGAAGATGAGTTTTTTTCCTTGTGCACAAAATACACATACTTTCCTTCTGGTTGCTTTTCTTTTCTTTTTGACAACTCTTTGCAAAGGTCCATACACAAGCGAGAGGGACCAGTATCTTAAGGCAAGTTGCCACCGATGAATGGTGTGCCTTACTGGGTATTCCACAATATCAGCATAAAATGGATAACGTTGAGTGAACTAGTGTTGCCCAGCAGATCTTGGGTCTATCTTGGGTCAACAACATCAATGCAGCTTCTCCACCCTTCCTTCCTGCTCTTCAGGCTTGGCCAGGTAAACACTAAACATAATTGGTTTCCACAGAGGATGCTCTAACGGCTGGCAAAACCGGGTAGTTCGGTGCCCTACGCGCCGGTAGGCGAGCAGCTGGAGTTACTCCTCCCCTGACGGCAGAAGGGTCCCTGTGGAGACCTTTGGAAAACCAGTACAAAAAGAGGGGAAGGGAAAAAAAACCAGAGAGAAAGAGAGAATGCAATCATCTTTTTTATGGGAAACGATGTCAAACTGTCATGTTAGTCTCTGCTGAGGCTCTGAGTGCTAACGGTTGCCAGGGTAACTGTTGTGCCAAGCCTCAGCACTTATGTATTTTTTCCATTGATAATTGCTAATGTGAACAAGTGCTGGCTTGCACTTTACACCTGCCTGGCTTGTAAGTCTACCTTAATTGGATGTGCCAAGACTGAGGAAAAAGTAATCTGCCCTTTCAAGACAAGTGACAGGTAGATGAAGTGTTGCTTAGGCCTTTACTGTAACAATTTTGCTGACAAAATTGCTATGAATTGTCTTCCCTCAGTGCACATATACTGCCTTTGTTTACGGAATAGAGAGTCTAAGCTTCAAGGTTCATTATAGAAAATTATGCTATAAAGTTTTTTGGGAACATCTTGGTGCTGCCTAGTGAAATTCTACCCCCAGAGTTCAGAGTGTTTCATTTCATATGCGTATATGAAAATAATCTTTCAAAGTGATGGAGAAAAATGGGGAAACCCAAAAAATATTACCATACATATAATATTCGATTTGTTTTTAAAATTCTTAAATAAATGCTCCTAAGGAAAACCCTGGTGAATGAATAAGGAAGAGTTTTTTAAACATTCTTGTGCGAGTAGTTTGTTCCACAATCCCAGAAGAGATGTGAGACTTTGGAGTAGTCAGTTTGCGAGTGTCCCGCTCAAGATATTTTGAAGACCAAAAGAGAATAGCAGCATTTCAAGACTCTCTAAGGGTAATTCCCCCAAAAAGTCAGGCTGAAAGCCAAGGAACCCAGGGGTTCTTAATCACTTAATGTTTTGTCCAGGACCATCACTTTCTTAACTAAATTATCACCATAAATATTTTGGGCTGCCCTACAAAATTCTATTAACTTGGTCTAATTCACTACAAAGCTGTACAAGACTGCCCCAAAAGCTGTAGAAAAGTTATTATAGGGCCTTTTTCTGTTCTTTTTCTGGTCATAAGGAGATCACAGTGTTTCTATGCTCAGTTTTTATTTGCTTTTCAGAGCTGTGTCAATCCTGGCCTGCTCCACTGCTGAGTTTATTCTCTACATGTAACTCTGCATTTCTTTGATGTTGATTTCCCAGTGCACTTAAATGAAGTTTCCTGAAACTAATATGCCAGAGCGAATTAATATATGAATAATACATAGTGCTTATTTTAGCACCTTTCATCAGCAGACCTCAAGGAACAGCACAAAGGAGAGCAGGGAGATTGCCTTATACCCATTTTATGAAGGAAGAAGCCGAGGTACAGTGATGTTGTGCTCCTTGCCTAAAGTCACACCATCACTTAGGGCAGAAATAGGAGAAAACCATCCTACTTGACCAGAAGATTATCGAAAAAGCTAGATAGCATCAGATGTAGCAGTAATTCTGATTGCGCAACCTGTCTTCATTTTGAGTAGTAATAAAGGTTTCATATGCGTCTGTTTGCTCCTACGGGACTGACCAAGGATTAAAAGGTTGCAAATGTAAGGCAGAACGGGCTGGCCTGTCAACTTGCCAAGCTGCTTGGCAGGATAGTAGTATTAAAAGTGAAATTAGTGAAATCCAAAACCTGTTCTGCTGCCCTCCATAAAGCACTTGTGAACGCTAGAATGTGAGTTCATGTTCAGAAACACAGTAGCCTCATAGGAATGTTATTTTTGCTAAGATATTCAGACTAAGAGCATAAAAGAAGGAAGCTGCTGAAACTACACAGGAGAGCAGAGGTTTTTTAACACATTATTTAGGATTCTTTTAATCCATGTTTTCAGTGATATTCAGTTACTCATGTAATTCTCCCATGAGATAGACTCATGGGACTAAATTCTGTCTCACATTCCTGACTCGTCACACTGTCATAAAGTTGAGAGAATTTGAAAGTACACAGAAGAAAATGAGAGTAGCATGTGGTTTTTAAAGTTGATAAGCCCCAACATGTATTGAAGCATTAGCCGGATGAGCATTAGTAGCTGCTGCATGTAGAAGTGTGTGATTTCATGCTATTGGTTAGTAATGCCGAGCAAGGTTTAGCAGTCTATCGAAGTTTACCAACGTATGCAGTAGAGTTTTACCCTATCACGCTTTCCAATATAATCAGAAAGAAATTTGATTCACTTTTCAGTGAAAAAATTGACCTAGATTTTCAGCTTCACCACTGAGATGCTTATAGAAGCATCTGTAATGGAGTTTATCCACTAATGATTATGACTAAACTGGAGCAGCAAAAGTATAATGTGGTGGAGAACTGCAATGCAATAGCAAATGTTGATCTGACTACAAAGAAAAATAAATTGCAAAAGAAAGTTTAGTGAACAGATTAGTTTCAAAAATAATCTTAAAAAGTTATGATCTTTTAAAATCTGCATTATGGGCAAAATCATGTTGGATATTTTAGAGTGGTCCACTTTTATTTTATTTTATAGTCTATCAATCTGAAAACATTATAGCAGAAATAACAGCAAAATAGACTGGCTCTGACTTCACCATATGGCTTAGCAAGAGAAAGTTGCTCCCTAGATATGTAAGATCCATTCAACTTTCCAAAGAGAATTAGGAAAAAAAAAAACTGGAAAGCAGAGCAGGAAAATATACTTCTTACAAGCACTGAGGTTGCCTGGGGCTGGTATCTACCGTTTATCCAATATCATGATACAAAAAATGACATCTTGAATGTCTTCCAGACTCCTCTTGTAGCTTGTTGGATGAATTTTCCTATAGAGCTGGGGTTTATGGGGAAAGAAATTGAAATTTTTTTTTCAAAATAATCTGCCCTGCAGTATCATGCAAACTTGTCAATGTTTTTTGGTACGTAAAGATTTCTGATCATGGAGCCATGGTGATGTATTGTACCACCCTATTGACATGCTAAGTCATACAATCAGGAAGGTTCATCAACCGGGGTTGCAGCCATGGTGAGCAACCTGGGGTAGATATTCCCTGGCTGCTGCGCAATGCTGGAGCTTCTGAATAGCATCAAGACCTCATGGCAGTCACTGTTCGTTTGTAAATTAATCACCAGATTCAGCTCTGTTGAAAAAGTGTGATCTGGGAGTCATGGAAAGGGATCGTCAAATGAAAACTTCCATGCATACATCATGAAACGCAACACCTTTGTTTCTTCCTTTTTCTCACAAGTGTATGAGCCACAGGGCTCATCAGGTCAGACAGATACTGCAGTCTATGTTGAGTATGATCTCTGCTCTGCAAAACGCCGTAGAAGGTAGAACAATTCAAGTATTTTCCTGTTGTACAAAGGAAGTTAAAACACATCAACACAGTCGCGTCTTTATACTCTACAAGAAGTCTACTTGGGGAAAAGGAGAGGTATGACCAAGTCCAGTTTGCTCAGTCCAGCCTCACCATGATTTCCCTGGTAATTACTCCTCACCACATGACAAGAAGCCTCACCAAGGAAAGTACTACCTACCTTAAGAGGGGGATCAGAAGTAGCAGCAAGCTGGTTAGAATGAGATCAGAAGCAAAGTATAGGTGTTTTCCACTTTTCTGCGTAATTAAATTCAGCATCATATGTGGCCTTTTTCCCCCGTGAAGATAGTGTTGTTCTGGCATGCTTGTTTTTATATATATAATTAATGTTTCACTCCCCTTTAACTCTGGTATACTGTGTGAGTGCAAATTCTTGGAAAGACTATCTTATGTTCTACTGAGGACTCCACAGCTCAAGTTTAAGCAGCAGCTTTAGAAATTACTATATTTAGGTGTTTGGGGTTTTTTCTTGGTTACTCTGATAGAAATTTTTATCTCATTTTATTTTTCATCTTTTTCTGTTCCAAACCCAGGTCAAGAATTTGATTTTTCTCTGAATAAGAACAGCATTCTCCCCCAGGAGCTCATCAATTGCAAGAGCCCATTTAATTGTTGTTAGACTTTAGAGCTTTTTACTCATTAACCTTAAACTGGTGCACAGCCATGTAGTCCCTGCAGTGTGAGATGCAACTAAGGTCAATTTTTAAGAGCCAGTCAAAAGAGAAAAAATACTGTCAGAGAAATTAGATTGAATAAAATGTAATGGTAGAAGTTAAAGAAGGAAACCCCCCTAGATTTCATCAGATATTTTGATCCAGGTCTCTCATTCGTATCAGGGCAAGCTGGAGTAGTTTCCATGATGAAAAAAAATAAAAATATGAGTGTTTCCTTTAGGTTCAGGCTTCAGTTATATTGGCTTAACAAAATGCACCTTTCTTTTAGCTAAACCCCCGTAACTGCCAGCATGTTCACCTGTAGCCATACTGAATACAAAGTCAAGATATTTTAGTTAAAGCATTTTCTCTTACATTTGAAGTTTTACATTAATCTGCAGGGAGAGGAGAGCTGAAAATCATGCAGAGAGTAGTTCATAGCAACTCAACTGATAAGCTGTAACTCATTAAACCATTATAAGTCTATCACATTCATAAGTGTGTGTTCCTACCCTTGTTCTTGTCTAGGATTCGTGTTAGGGCAAGATAAATAATACATTTTATAGAGATGGTTTTCTCGCTTACAAATTTTACCAAATGTTACATGGCATCTTTTCAGGTAATGAATAAAAGAATAAAAATCAGTAACCATGTAAATGGTGATAGAAGGAAACTGGGACCAAATGTCCTCAGGAAAGAGGGTTTGCGTGGGCATGTATTGGAATATACTCTGTATTAGTATTACCTTAGCATGTGACTACATCAGGGTTTCTCTTTTTTTTGACTCTACTCATCCAACCCTGATCTACAGACTACAAATTTGAGGGAGAAGTAATCACTTGACATAGTCACAATTCATACATATAGTGTAAATATGAAGAACTCAACACAAAAACTTAAAATAAGAAAAACTTTTATCAGACAAATACAAAAATTATAAGAAGAAAAAAATAAGATTTGCAATTTTTCTCTAAAAAACCCCTAATTTTCTAGACACTTTTTCTCTTCTGGTTCATCTTTTTTACCTTCATCACCATCCTATCGAAGGCGAAGGCAAAAGCAACATGTGGGCTTGCCCCTTTAAGCGTTAAAGACAATCCACAAAACTTCAGTGACAAATATTCTGGTTTTTTCAGGCATTTTGTACATTTTTTTTCACTGTCACTGCTGGGTTTCAACAGCCTGCTGCTTAAAGCATAACAGCTGGGAAACAGGGAGAGAACAAGCAGGAGCTAACTACTTGCAAAAGTCTTCTTTACCTGTGAATATATTTTGTGTGACCAGCATTGCTATGACAGTGGTGACTGAATTTAAACTACTGGGAGGGCTTGGTTGCTTGGAGATAAGCACTAAGGCTCAGGCACTGGGATGGTTAGATTTGAGGCCAAGACCCAGAGCAGATTTGGGTTCAGTCAACAGCATCAAAATCTCTCATTTCATCCTCAGTTGACAGCAGCCTCTGGGGATCAGATGGTCTAGTATCGTTAAGACTTCCGAGGAACTAAGAGTTCTTATGATTTTGACTCCACAAATAGCCAAAACTAAAGGACCGGGTTCTTCTCTGAGAATTTCAGGGAAAACAGTAAATACTCTTCTGCTCCACAAAAGAAAAAAATGATCAATACGTTCAATGCAGTTAGCCAGAATATGGGAAGAACGATTAAAAACTGGTGAGTCTGTAGGCAGATGAGTTTGTTGTCCTCTTCACCTCTGTGGTCCTAGAGCCAGCAATTGATTTATGATTGAACTCATTGATTTATGTCTGTTCAACAGAAAAAGAAGCTGGAAGATTATCCGTGTTCCACCCTCCTTTGCAGTCACATACATTATCAAAAAGAACTGGGAGAACGATGTATCAGAACTTGTGTTCTGCTCCTGTGTCAAGACCGTCTCCCATGGTCTTTTCGCAGTTCGTGAGGATACAATGATATCAGAAGGGTCCTGGCTTGAAGTTAACTGTTTCAACTTTACATTTCCATTCCATATTACCATCTTAAATATATATATGTATATAATTATGTCTACAAGTATATGTGTAACACGTGTGTGTGTGTGATAAAACTTGTGTGTTACATCCTCAACTGGATGGAGTATCTTTGTAGGCCTAGTGGGAAATGGGATGGATAGCAAAGGTGAACAGTCATATGTTAAGATCACGTTTTAATACAGTTGTGTATACCTGGACCAGGATTGAGTGTATATAACACTATTCTATGTTTTGGCCAAGGAATAGGGGCTCACAGAACTTACTACAGGCGGGCAAATATATCCATTTAGTTTATAGTGTAATATACTGTGTTTAAAAAAAAATGTGCTCAGTTGTTTCATGTGAATAAGAGGTCAGAAAATCTGCTCTATTAATCAATGATAGAAAAAGATGCTGACTTCCTAAAAGCTGTTTGAATCAATGACACAAGAAGGGCCTTCCGTCCTATTGTGTCATCTTCTCAGTTTAACACTCATTAAATGTTTCACATGACTATGATCTCCTCACAGAAAATATAATTAAACTTCCTTTCCTCTGGCACTGAACAGGATTTTGGTGTCATTTTCTAATTCCAGTGTGATACAAGAGAAACAAACTTTCTGAAATTGCAGGTCTTTTTCCAATGTCTTTTTTTTTTTTTTTTTTGTAGGATGGATATACTTCTTTGCTTTGAAGCATCATACGTTCCCTGATTCTAGGACATTGGTGAAAACCTGTAATTAAGGTAAGAAAGAGATAACTTCAAATTTTGTACAATTTGTCTTGCAGCCCCTCATGGTGGGCAAGAGATGGTGCCTGAAATTTTCCTTCTGTACTTATTTATTTATATTTCATTTAGAAACTCAAAGTAGTTCGTTGCATTCTTAATGTCATAAAGACTTTGTTGTTACAGCATCTTATTTAGCTATAACAGCACCTGTGGGGATTTTTGGTTTATTGTTAGCGGTGCAATCACAGATTTAAATTTTACCAGCCTGAGGGAAGCGATTGCCTTTCTGCAGAAAACAATTCTTTTTGTAAAGACATTCACCTTGCAGGAATTATAAGGCCTGAGGATCTAAATCTGGATTTTGAGTACTCTACAGTTGGCATAAAATTTGAAAAACAGCTATCTAAGCTAGGACCTTTACTCCCACTCAAAGAAAATAAGATTTATGGGATTTACAAGCTTTGGATCCCTGCACCCTCCAAAAACTAATTTAAGGATTGATCTCTAGGTTGCATTATTTTCCACTGAGCTTCGTTTTCTTGTACAACTCGGATTTGAACAGGTAATGTTCAGGTATTGAAATAAAATTATACACTTCTTTCTGGAGGCATGGAGTCACAAACATAATGTTGCAGCTTTGTAAAGGAGTGGAGTGCACCAAAACTAACAAAACTCAGTGGGAATGGATCTGGATATCTCTTGTAAACATTTTTGCAAATCCTTGCTATAAGCAGTATTTTGAATCAAATGAAATGATTAAATCTAATATAGGCAGAGGATTGATGGGAGTCTAGTACTCAGAAACAAATGGATTTACCAGTCTCTTACACTAACTCCATGCATGTACAGCATGGAGTTAGTCTAGCAGCCTGCTCGGTCTTCTGTATAACTCATCACATTGGTGGCTTGCAGTGCACTGGTATGAGAAAAAAGATGTAGCAGTGTTGCTTTTCTTTTTATCAGTCACTTACTGATCAGAAAACCAGCTGATTATTAAGCAATTATTACACAATTGAAACTGTTCAGACATCCTAGAGAGACTTTTTCAGGATTACACATACATATACGTACACATAATAACAAAAAATCAGTGGTATTTACTGAACAAAATACATATTTGGAGATATGCAAGATGTGATCAAATTTTGACAGATTATTTCTGTCACACAAAAGATTTGTCTTTTTTCAAGAAAATCTTGTAAATTTAATCTTTTTACAGCTGAATTAATGAGACCTGTCTTTTGCTGGCTGCTGTTGTCTGGGATCACCTCTCCAGGTGGTGCTGGCATGGTTATCATTACTATACCAATCAATGTCCAGTCACAAGTTCGTTATGGGTTTGGCTGCAGAATAAAGCAATGAAGCTTTTGTGAAAGTTTGGTCAAGAAGTCTGTCATCATTGTTCATTTCTAATCTATAACAAAACTATCCAAGGTTATGTATGTATAAATATGTTCAAATGTGAACAGTACTATGCACCCTCTATACAGTCTATAGGTTGCAATCTGTATTAGTAGGATGATAGAACACGTTCTTTACAGAAAATTGCAGATGATAATTTTCTTTTTCCTTATTTAATTGCAAATTAAATCCTCAGCAGTGCAATAGTGAGAAATGCCCTAGTCATGCCCTTTGAAATTTCTGAGACCAGCCAAAAACCTGCAGCAAAGAGCATGTTGTATCCTAAAAATACTTAAAAAGATCAAGCAATATTTTCTGAGTTAAACCAAAACTGCAGTTTCTTTACCCACTATCATCAAGAACGCATTTTTGCTGCTATATTATGCTATCGTGTTTAATTGTGTTGGTCACATTTCATTACATCTTGAAGTGTAATTTAACTTGATTGATGCAATTTGACAGATTATACCCAAGATCTAACCCAAGCATCCCAACAGTTGTTAGCAGATGCTGAGAATCTTTTGCTCTTACTCTGTACTTCAAAGCATATGCCTACATTTCAGATGATGTTTCTATATTCCCGTGTGAGAAAACAAATGATCATTCCCTCTTGAAATCAGTCTACAGTTTCGGAATTATCAGTTCTCAGCAGCATTGTGATATCTGGTAATTTACATGTAATGTGTGAAACTGGAAATGTAGTTTTGAGTGTAAACATATCAAAGCATCATTCTGCCCGATTCGTGGTCATTACATAGTCTTTACATCGATTTTCTATCCACTTATTTGACTTATATTACTAAAACTAGTATTTAAATCCACTGTTTCTAAAATATAGCAGTTTATTTATTTCAAATAACATCCAAGTAACTTCTGGCTGTTTCTGTAGCCAGAAGTTTGAGTGGCAAACTGTTATTATCATGAAAGAGAGAAAAAGCTAAGTTTGCAAGCTCATATTTAGCAGGACCTAGAACGAGACCTTCTGGAAGTACAAGAATAGAACAAAATGTGGTTTTAATTGTAGGATAAGAATTGGAACAATTTCATTTTGCAAAAACAAAATCCTCCTTGTTAGCTGGGTGAGCTAGTGAAACATCAGAGATTTATGAGACGCTGCTTTCAAAGAGTGGTTAGAAAGTAATCTCTGTAAAATGGATGTAACCTTTGGGGTTTGAGCGTAGTCCCTGCCTGCCCACCTGAAATAGCACACAGCAGAATCATACAAACTGTGGCTGATTATTTTCTTAAACCCAGAGCGTAAGTTAGACCTTTCTTAAGAAATAAATTGCTGCTGAATATGGAACAAAATCAGAACTATGGAACTAAAATAACACATCATTCCCAAAATAAAAACCATTTCAGACTTTAAACAAAACCTTATTTCATGCTGGTAGAGACTATTTAGAGGCTTTTCAGTGATTAGAAGGCATTCAGCCACAAATGGAATGTAGGAGGAATGTATTCAAGCCTCAATAGGTTTTATCACCAGGCTTCTAGAGACCCTGAATCCCAGACCATAACTGTGAATGATGGCACTCTGATTTTTGTTAAAGGCAAGGCAAGGCAAGAGGACACAGCCTTTGTCATATGGCCCCACTCAGATGTCAATAAATATAGTATACGTGTAAACATATCACCCGATTTAAGAAACAACCCAAACACGTTGAATCATCAGATGAAGCTTAACTGCAGTATTACACATCCAGGTTGGTTGAGACTGTTTGATGGAAGATGTAAGTGACTTTATTGGTGCTCCTACCAGTGAAAGGAACAAGAATCTGTTTATCCTCTTCCCTTTTACAACAAAACAACAAAAAAACCCCAAAAAACCCCACCACTACCAAACAACGTGCTTTCTTACTGAACAGAAGCAAACACTTTTGCATGTAACTGTTAGAAAATCTTCGGGTATTTTAATGAAGCTATAGATAGTGTATGTCATTCAGGTACTGTCAGCAGAACAGAATTGTCCTCTTCTGGGCATGCATTGTTTGAATCTATCTGTCACTGGATGCCATCTGGTCCATTACAAAACAAACCATATTGCACTTCAGAGATATCTATTCGTTGTTCTTCCCAAGCATGTAGCCATTGACAGACTGGGACAATATGAAGGAGGAAAGAAACCAGTTGGACACACGGATTATTCAAAGAAACCTTTCTCTAAAGGTGATCTCCTCTAGTTCTGTGAGTTAAATCACTCCAAACCACAGCCTGTTTGATGTTTGGAGCCCAGTAACAACAAAAGCTGTGTCTTCTGACTTTGGCTATGATTTATCTAAGCTATAAAGCAAGAAAGGAACTTGTCTTAGTGTATATCTAACTATTCAACACAGCTTTGTTTGCTGTACAGTAAGTTAGCTTTCTGTAATCTTTATCTGTTTATCAAGAAAAAGTTGTTCTCATGTTCATATTCCTTAAGGTCATGTTATGGATTTCACTTGCCAGATGCAAGGACTCTCCCCTGAATGTACTCCCCATGCTAGGGCCAACAACATTTGTGGTCATTGTGCCCTGTGAAATTAAGCAGCTGTTTTTTTAAAGCTTTTCCAAAGGCTAATCATGACCCAAAGGGAATGGACAGGATACAGAGTCATGGTCCTTCCCACACCAGGCTACAGTGGTGACTGTGCATACTGATAACATCATGACGACTTGGCAAGGAAAATGCAGATGGAACCGATCTCCATGAGAAAGTAAACTTTCTTTGAAACGCAGAAGCTTAGAAAAATAATGTTTATTTTGGCTTCAAAATAATTTTAGGCTCTATGAGGGGGAACAGAATTTTCTGGGAATTAAAATGTGTGCAGTACTGAACAAAACAGAAATGAAACAAGTTGTTTTGTCAAAAGAAGCTATTTTGACTGAAGTCAAGGTGCTCTCAGAATTCTTTCCATAACAATTTAATCATTATTTTTTTCTTTATTTTTAGTCAGAATAAAGAAAAATATAACGAATCTCTTTAAACAGAATTTGTTCCACATTCAATTCTGTTCAACATGATTTTACCAATAGACCTGAAAGTTCAAATTTCCTATTTCTCTGTTAGTTGCAAGTGATGGTCTTGCTAGTTAAGAAAGCACCAGGATGCCCTAGAAAATGACGAGTTTTGGAAGACTGGCTTTTGCATGACTGGAAGCCAGACTTAATCCAATCAGTTTATGGGCTTGCATGAAGCAGCTGGCTTCCTTGGGCTCTTTCTGAAGTGACCAGAGAGTTCAGTCCTTCAGTGTGCTAAAATATTTGATCTATGCAGGACAGTCATTTCAGAAAAAGGTTGAGGCAGACAGTCAAGCCAATCTCTTGATCAGCAATCCTTCACGCACATTGTAAGGGAGTCAAACTTATAAATATGTCTCTTGCTGAGTAAGGAGGGACTAGTGAGCCACAACTTGGAGGATGGCAGCCAACTACCAAATAGGATAAGTAAAGGGTTCGGGTGTTTACAATTTTTTTCTTTTTTTGTTTCGTTTTTTTTTTTAATTTTATTTTATTTTGTTTTTTAACTTAGTGGCTATTATCAGAAATTATTATTTCAGCTATGGCAGGGCAATGAGCTAGGTACAGGGTTTTAAAAACACAACTAAACAAGGCATTGCCCCAGAAAAACTGCATTGTTTATTGATGGTGTGATAAAATCAGAGAGCATGTCATAGTGACTAGCAGTTCAGCAGTCCAGCTGACTGGTTTGATTATCAGCCTCACTGTAGCACGGTTATAATTATTTCTCAGACTGCTAAACATCTACATTATGATTTTCTGACATTATCCAGAATTGGGCTTTGTGAACCAGCTAGTCCTTTATAGCTTCCTACATTCATTATATGGCAGTAGCATTATAAATAATATATATAAAGAAAGTTTAATTCTGATAATTGGTATTTTGTAATAGATACATCTCAGTTAATATATCAAATCACAGTATATGTACAATGTCATTGTCTTCCTTGCATTTTATATGAAATTTTGTATAGATAAGAGACATGATTATATTATACCAAGATGTGCTATATTCTCATTCCTTCGATTGTTATATGTGTAATTCAAAAGCTTCTGTAGTGTGCTTTCCAAAGGAATCTTTGTTGTGAGCTTTTTTCATAATCTTTGTTCATACTCTCTTTAATTCTACCGATAGCTTTAGTCATAATTTTCTATACTTAAGTAGATTTGGAGAACGGCAGTATCAGTTCAGTATCTGGAAACAAATACGTTATGTGTGTGCCTACAAAAAAAAAAAGGGGTGTGGGGAAGAGAGAGGGAGACAGAGAGAATAAGCTGAAGAGAACAGCTCTGTTGCCACATTCCTACTTTCTCCAGTCCATAAAGTTCATGAAATAAGGTATTCTGGGACAGATCCTGAGGTTACGATGTAAAAGAAGCTTTTTCTAGTGCTTATACATCCTATTTTCCTGACAAGAATTTGGGTATTTTAATGATGCGGTTTCATTGTATGATTGTTAAGAAACGGTGGTGTTTTCATGGTGTGGCTGGGAAATCAGCGCTATGACAGGGTTGCCCGGGGTAGCTGAGTGTCTAACTGCAAGGACGTTGTTGAGCTGTGGGCCACATAATACCGGTTCTTGCTTCTGAATCCCAGCAGCGCACTGGTCTAACAAGTATTTAACAGATATTGCTACGTCTTCTTGGCAAATGAAGCCCTGTTTGATGGAACTTCAATTTTGGTAAAAAGTTGCTACGAAAAAGCTTCTGCTGCGAAAGAGAGAATGCTAAAGGTGGCTAATGTTACTGCTGCCTTATAGAAGACGAGGTTTCTAAAGCCTGTTTATTTTCTTGTGTCTCTGTGACGTGACAGGAGAAGGCGATGACTGCAGCTAAAGCGAGGCATCAGTTCCAGGGCTGTTCATAAAGGCGGTTTGCTCAGCAATAATGCCTTACCTGTCTGATTTTTCCTTTCTTCAAGGGGCAGCTTCTTCATGAGTCTCTGGTTTTCAGATTCCTTTATTCTTTGGAATACTTACATAAAGGCAAAGAGAAACTATATCTTTGCTCTGACAGACAGAGTGTGTCCGGGGGCCTCGCTTACTCCGAAGAAAGGTATTCCAGAAGTATTTTCAGAATAGCTAAAAGTACAAGCTCAGCTTGATTGTGGGCTCAAACATTTCAAATAGCTGCTTTTGTGCAGAAGTCCTCCAAAAATTTTAGATGGAAACCCTGGGTACAACAATTAAAAATGCATGGAAGTCTCCACTGAGCTTTCTCCCTCTTTTTTTTTTTTTTTTTAATTTTTGTGGAGTATTACTATTAAAACCTCATGATGTCAATACCTTGCCAAAGCTGCTGGCTGAAACTGCATCATGAGCTCCTCTGTGCATCAGTGCCTGATGTGCTGCTATTTGTTGGCACCTACCAGACTCCCAGTGCTGCTGCAGATGCACTTAGCGTTCAAGCAAAATTCCAAAAATTTGCTAATCTAAGCTTCTATTAAACGCCAGTGTAAATGATTTACACAGATGGCTTAATCCACTTGAGTAAACTGGTGCTGTAATTTGAGAGGATTTTTTTTTCATTCTTCTAGCAAAAAAAATGTTTAGGATGTTACCATTATATTATCTGATTTGTGAATTTTGTATGCGAATACCTGCTTGAACTGTTCACTCTTACTTGTGGCATCTTCAGTATCTATGAATGAAAGTGCTAAAGAATTGTTTCCTTAATTATAATTAAGTAAGATTACACACCACGCTTACACTGTTGTGCTTTGTGTCACAGAACATGGAATTTCTTTATAGTAAAAAGACATTTACAATGTAAATTGGAACAGGCTGCCCAGGAAGGTGGTGGAGTCGTCATCTCTGGAAGTGTTCAAAAAACGTGTGGATGTGGCGCTTCAGGACATGGTTTAGGGGACATGGTGGCGCTGGATTAATGATTGGACTTGATGATCTTGAAGGTCCTTTCCAACCTTAGTGATTCTGTGATTCTGTGATTCTGTAAATACAACGCAATTAATTTATGCTAAATATAATAGCAAACTTGCCGGGGAAGAAGTCCAGACACCCAGGCTGGTTTGGGGCTGGCCAAATCACACTCTGTCAACTTTCAGGCGGTGCTGGGAAGGTTTAATGGCAAGGCAGCAGGTTGTTTCATGCTCGCTGGCCCTTGCCCGGGGATAGTGCTGGGCGCATTCAGGTCACCAGACGTTCATGGCCCCGGTGCTCACGCTTGCTCTTTGCTGCATTGACACATGCCAGAGACCTCCAGGGCTGACCAGCATACGCCGTCAGATGTCTGTATTACAGCTTCTCTAATTAGCCTGTGCCCTAAAGTTAGAGGCACACCACCACTACCTTCTGAACACCCTGGTGAACTGTACTGTCAGCTCTTTTGGAAGGGGTCCAGTTTTAGGACTCACCACAGCCATGGCGAAAGACTTCCTTGCTGTGATCAGAGTCAGCTGCATGGCTCCACAGAGATGAAAAGAATATTTAGCCCAAAATATTGAGTAAACAACTAAGTGCATGAATAAATTATGAACTAACACTAAAACATCTCCTTTGCTGCTCCAACATTTCACCGAACTTTTGAAGCCACCTTGTAGGTTTTGTTATTTGCTCAAGGAATAGCATGCTCTGGAGAGTTCTCTCCTTTCCCTTGTCCCTGAGGTGACTGTTATATCTATCAAGAAAAATTGCTTAGAATAGTTTCTTTCCTCTGTAGTACCAGATACTTCCACCCAGTGACGCAGCTGTCCATCGTTCTCTGTAACTGGGTGTCAAGAGATCACATGGGACAGCGGATGACTCTGTCACTTCCACTGTTTCTCTAAAATTACTTGAGTATTACCTCTATTGTGTATTTAATTACATTTCATTAGAATATTTTTGCCTTTAGCTTTCAGTCTTCCTTCTTTTGCTTACAGCTTTATCTGCCCAAGTGATATGTATTTTTTATGAGCTATGTGTTATGTGAAAAAATGCATAATGTATAGAGTAAAGCCTTTTAGGATTCATGTTTAACTTGCTACAACTTTTGCATGCTCTCTACATATAACATGCAAATACAGTTAAATATTCTGAGGAGGAGGAAATTGAAAAAAAATACACTCCTTATTTAAAAATTTGAAAGGACTTTGTCACAAAAATAAATTTAATCTGATGTAAAAATTTATATAATTAACTCATTCATAAGTAACTCTATAAATCCAGTTTAGCAATCTACTGTAAAACAAAACCACTGTGCAATTATGCTGCAATTACAAGTTAGTTACATAGATATTACAGCATCTGCATTTCACTTATACTGTCTTTTCCTAAATTATAGTAATTAACCTTTCAGCTTCTAGGTTTTACCTTGCATAACAATAAAGAACATGACCTGGCTAAGTGCAGTTTTTCTGCTGTTTACTTCATATTAAAACCTTCCATGAAATACTTGACATAGCATCGTTTCACCAGCTAATTTAAATTGAAAATTCCTTAAAGACAATAGCCATACTTTGTAATAGTATGTTTTTATCCTGTAAGCGATATCTGAGTGGAAATAAATAAATAACTGTCCTGCTATATGTATATGTATTCATATAGTTGAAGTTTGGCAATAAAATACTAAGATATTACTTCGATCGGGGGTTAAGAACCTTTCTGATGCAGTATTCCAGACTTTCTCTCCTTTCTGAATTAAAAACAGGTTTGGTTGCATTTTTTCTAACTTTTGATACCTAAGGTGGGATGAATTGCATTTCCTTGCTTCATTTTCTGTAGAGGCAACAACTTGACTAGCTTAAACTAACTCGTACCTTGCTGGCTTGGTCCTCCCTGTGCCTTCTGTCCGGGTGCCAAAAGCCCGTTCTCGCCTCCTCAGCAGCCTCGGTGCTCTTCTTTCTCATGGCCATTGGCACCTGAAGCGCGATCCAAGCAGTCTAACGCACCTGCGCGAGAAATACATACGCACAAGGGTTGTGGAGAAGCTTTTTCTATTCTCAGTTTTATATTGTAGGATTTATACTGATGAGGTAATAACAGAATATGAGTATTTATGACTTAGAAAATAATATGAAACATTACCCTTTATTCAAAAGGACATGTTTAAACTTGTCCTGAAGCATTCTTTGTTTTCAGATCTACAGGCACAAGGAAAAGTGAAGTCTGATGTACTTCTTTCAGAAAGTTTACTCCTTATGTTTCCTGTTATTATTCCCCAAATGTCCTAAGTGCTGTACATAAAACAAAGTACAAGCCTTGTCTAGAAAGGGTTTATAGCCTAAAACAGAGATTACAGGTGCATGAAATGAAACACATGCATAGGAGAGGAGTAGGAAGAAGTGAAGTAATCCTGGTTAACACATTAAACAGTATTTTCAGAATGAACCTCACATAAGTGGTATCTTTATTTTTATCAAAAGCAGACTTTCAGTAGATATTTTTAAGTCCTGATTTGTGCTTTACTGTAATGGATTTTCATTTTATAAAAGTAGCCTAAGACATCTTTGTTAAACATCTGTTACATGGGATGCCAGCAGAACTACACTATATCTCTTGACGGGAGGGGAAAAAATGATGCAAGAGGTTTTAAACCTGCGTGTTGCAAGGAGCATCTGAAAGTCTAATCATGACATGTTGTATGTCCTTTTATTTCATGAGCCTATTCATCCACAGCTAATCGATGAGATAATACTAAATAATCAGATTAAGACATTTTGCCTCAGGAACAGACAGTAATTCAAAGAATTTCAGACACAGTAATACTATCAACAGGGACTGGTAATTTCCTATACCTCATTATGACAAGCTTCAAATTAAAATTAGCACATTTTATCATAAAAAGGGAAATAAATAAATTCTGATACGTGTGTTTCACATCCATACATCTACAGCACTACCAAGAAAGCAGACAAAGAAAGTATGGCACAAATCAGAAAATGATAATTTTATGAAGATGGGGAAGAGAACTGTACTATGTATTTGTATTAGAGGAACAGTTTCATTACGTTTTTTAAGAAAATAGCTGCATGTGTTAATTTTTTTCTTTCTCCTGGAGTTTTGATTTACTAGATATAGCTTTTTCTTCTATGGTAAGCACATGGGATCTGACTAAAAATGTTTTTATTTCTCTGTTCACTGGAAATGCCAATGAATATTCCCTCATGCATTACAAGCATTTGGAATAATTATATTCATTACAGTACACACATAAGTTTAAATTCAGGTAACTAAACTGGTGGTATAGCCTTTTAAATACGTCAAAGCAATGTTTAGGTTAGGAAGGAAGAGGGACTGTTTAACTGACATAAAAAATATCTTGGTATAAATTGATCATTAATAAATTTAATCTGGTAATTAAAAGATGATGTCTAGCCTTCAGAAGGGTGAGGATCCAGAGCTGTAGTGTTATCACTGAGTGAAATTAAATCAAGTTCAATAGATTACTTAAAGACATCAAAAATAGGTTGTGCTTTTGATAGTGGGAGGGTGAAGTCAGTGAGCCAGGAGTTGTACTCTTTTATATCTCAGCAAGGTCAAAAGGGTCAACCTTTTGTATCAGCAGCAAGTTGCAACAAATCAGGAAAATCACTAATGGTCTAACTCTGATTACAAAATGTTAGTAAAAATGGTTCATGAGAAACACACTGGGTACATCTAAACCTGTCAACTGAAGTAAATAGATTGGTGGAAGAGTAAAAAATGCAGATGCGGGAACAATATCCTGAATAGCATGGCCACTCAAGGAAAAGAACAATTCATTCAGGGAGATTTTTGTTTCATCTTTATCATTTTTTTC
The DNA here is from genome assembly GCF_964289735.1 of Phaethon aethereus. Lineage (NCBI taxonomy): Eukaryota > Metazoa > Chordata > Aves > Phaethontiformes > Phaethontidae > Phaethon > Phaethon aethereus. The sequence continues at coordinate 217,840,183 of NC_138575.1, forward strand.
CCCAGGTAAATTCCCTGAAGTTTCTTCACAGAATCACAGAATCACAGAATCACTAGGTTGGAAAGGACCTTCAAGATCATCAAGTCCAACCATTAATCCAGCGCCACCATGTTCCCTAAACCATGTCTTGAAGCGTCTTCTTTTGTTAGCATTTCATGTCTAGCCTACCTCTCAGGTATATGACACAAAACCATTAACACTCCTTTCTTGTTCTGCTTATACACAGATTGTTTTAGAAACAGGTACAGCCTGATCCAGAGGCCTCGGAAATCTTTCTTCCAAAGACAAACTTTCATTGCTTTCATTAAGCTTTGGCAAAAAAGCCCTCGCTTGTGGTGACTGTTCTTGCAGCGTAAGATGAATAGTGGACTGATAGATATTTTCATTTTAGCAGGGCTAGTTTTTAGTGAGCTTGCTGCAATCTGAAGTCAACCTTTGTGTGTATTTTTACATATACACTCACATGTTTCCTAGAGACTTAAACATTAATTTTATATAAATTATATATTTATATATTATTTGTATAATTAATTAGGGAACCTCACTAAGACAGTATGCAGTTCTGATATCCTCATCTTCTGATCCGGCATAACAGGAAGGCATGAGTATAGAAAAATGGCACTATTTCATCGTATCTACCACTGCCATAGCCAAATGTATCAGAACCCTGTAAATTTGGCCATCAGTGTGCACACAGTAAACTGCTTCTATTCATACACCATTGCATATTTCCTTTAAGTAATCCTGGAAAACATTTCCTAGCTGTAGGTTTAGAATTAATCAATCAGCCTTTGTTTTTATAGCACCATTCTGGAAAATCCACTCATAGCACTTTCAGTAATAGAGATAAGAAAAACAAATCCATAGTCTCCATTTAAGATTAAAACATCTATCTTCTTGACTACGTTCACTGAAGACATTTCAGCTGTGGAAGTTCCAACAGCTTTATTCCTTTAGGAATTCTTTAACTTCAAAATGAACAAATATGCATAGGAAGCAACAAAAGTATCCTGGTCACACAGAAGAATATGGATCCAACCGGACCCTTGATTTGACCCTATAAATCAAGTCTTAATTTCATCATTTGGGAAAATTAGAACATATTTTAAAGTCATTTCTGCAGGCCACAGTGTGGCTGCTGAAGGGTAGCTGTGGGATTACTCACAGTTACTCATAGATATCAACAATGTGGTAGCCTGCAACTGAGCTAGGCTCTTTTCAGGGTCGTGAAGAGAAATAGGGTCTCTCATGGCTCCTATCAGCTCACTGGTCTGGATGTGATGAGTGATGCCCTTCAAGTGCCTGCTTCTCTCTTCATCATAAAAGGTGTTGAGCATGATAGGCTTGCCAATGTGACGCCCGTCTACAAGAAAGGCCGGAAGGAGGATCCTGGGAACTACAGGCCTGTCAGCCTGACCTCTGTTCCAGGGAAGATTATGGAGCGGTTGGTCTTGAGAGTGCTCACAGGGCATCTGCAGGACAAACAAAGGATCAGGCCCAGCCAGCATGGGTTCATGAAAGGCAGATCCTGCTTGACCAACCTGATCTCCTTCTATGACCAGGTGACCCGCCTAGTGGATGAGGGAAAGGCTGTGGACGTTGTCTACCTGGACTTTAGTAAAGCCTTTGACAGCGTCTCCCACAGCATTCTCCTGGAGAAACTGGCGGCTCGTGGCTTAGACGGGTTTACTCTTCGCTGGGTGAGGAACTGGCTGGATGGCCGAGCCCAGAGAGTTGTGGTGAACGGCGTTAAATCCGGCTGGCGGCTGGTCACGAGCAGTGTTCCCCAGGGCTCGGTTCTGGGGCCGGTCTTATTCAATATCTTTATTGATGATCTGGATGAGGGAATTGAGTGCTCCCTCAGTAAGTTTGCAGATGACACCGAGTTGGGTGGGAGTGTTGATCTGCTGGAGGGCAGGAGGGCTCTGCAGAGGGATCTGGACAGGCTGGATCGATGGGCAGAGGCCAGCTGTACGAGGTTTAATAAGGCCAAGTGCAGGGTCCTGCACTTCGGCCACAACAACCCCATGCAACGCTACAGGCTTGGGGAGGAGTGGCTGGAGAGCAGCCTGGTGGAAAGGGACCTGGGGGTGCTGGTTGACAGCCGGCTGAACATGAGCCGGCAGTGTGCCCAGGTGGCCAAGAAGGCCAACAGCGTCCTGGCCTGTATCAGGAATAGTGTGGCCAGCAGGAGTAGGGAAGTGATTGTGCCCCTGTACTCGGCACTGGTGAGGCCGCACCTTGAATCCTGTGTTCAGTTTTGGGCCCCTCACTACAAGAACGATGTTGAGGTGCTGGAGCGTGTCCAGAGAAGGGCAACGAAGCTGGTGAGGGGTCTGGAGCACAAGTCTTATGAGGAGCAGCTGAGGGAACTGGGGTTGTTCAGTCTGGAGAAGAGGAGGCTGAGGAGAGACCTCATCGCTCTCTACAACTACCTGAAAGGGGGTTGTGGCGACGAGGGTGTTGGTCTCTTCTCCCAAGTAACTAGTGATAGGACAAGAGGAAATGGCCTCAAGTTGCACCAGGGGAGGTTTAGATTGGATATTAGGAAAAATTTCTTCACTGAGAGGGTGGTCAGGCATTGGAACAGGCTGCCCAGGGAGGTGGTGGAGTCGCCATCTCTGGAAGTGTTCAAAAAACGTGTGGATGTGGCGCTTCAGGACATGGTTTAGGGGACATGGTGGTGCTGGATTAATGGTTGGACTTGATGATCTTGAAGGTCCTTTCCAACCTAGTGATTCTGTGATTCTGTGATTCTGTGATATGATTAGCTGCAGTGCAGACATCTATGGAGACCTCTCCTGTTTACTAAATGAGTTTCGGTGTGAACTACAGCCCAACATCATAGTGAAACTTCAGTTAAGTAGCCAAATAGAAGAGAAATCTAATAAGAAACCCAGAAAAACCTGCCTTAGACCTGAGCAACAAGTCATGAGTGACATGAGTCACATATTTTAATAGTAGTGTATAATGCCATTAGAGTTTTGGAAGAAAATAATGTCATGAAATGATGAAGCAGTAGCTGTATTCACCAACTTAGGTAAGGTTTTGTCATCAGAATAACTAAAATTTCAATACAAATTTTATTTCCTCCTAATATATGAATATTAAAGCTGGAGACTTACCCAGGCTACAGACAGGTGCCTAAATGCACTCAAAAGCTAGTTCCTCAGTAAAATGAGGCGCTAAATAGATTGAATGTATACGACATGCCAGGTTTCATCAGATGGTTCATTGACCCCTATTCTCACAAGTCATCCAGAGAAAATGATATTAGCACTTTGGGCACGTTTTGAGAGCAGAGCTAGAGCACCTGCCAAAGCACGCATATGACTGGGCAGCTGAGGAAATATGCAGAAAGACCTAATGAAGGAATTTCTCATTTGAGCAATACTCACAGAAAGCAAAATTCTGGGATCCAGCTTGGAGTGCAAAACTTCGAAGAATGGGAGGAGAAAGCTACTTCTTGTCATACAAAGTGAATTTTCTGCTTCTGTTCATCTACTGCCTCCTTGGATGTTTTGAAAAACTTCTTCCTGTCCTGAGCTGTGTCTTGTTTCTTGTCCAAACACCTTGCCCCATGTTGTGTTGACTCAGTTGTATTTTATCTTGCGAGTCTCCTTATCACCTTGTGCCAGCTCATTTTTTGGGGGGTTGATCCATCTGCCATCTGCCTTTCATCCATGTGTTATCACAACCACAGAGGATACTTCAGCAGCATCATACATGTCCTACATTTGTTTTTGCAGGTAGAGTGCTATCTTGTCCTACAGAAAAAGTGCTTCTATTCTGAATATATTTGAAAAGTATTTTTATTAGTGAAAAAATCCGAGACTGACAAGGTCACTTATCTCTTGCTGTCAGGATGCATCTAGACTTTTATTTGCACATTTGCTGACAGGCTCTTTCTTCCTCTGGCAGGCTTAAAACTTACTCCTTTCATCTGTTCTCAAGGTAAATGAAAGTCCTATATGCAAACAAGGGTCTGTTGAAACAGACCTTCACTCACACCATGCTCTCCTGACCCGAGTTTGTTCATTGAGTAACAGTGGGATTCCAGTCATGTAACTTTACCTAAAAATTAATCATCTCATATTATAATTTAAGCCACCTATGCTCTTCTAGCAATCCAGGGATTTTCAGACTGTGAAAGGTGCCTTCCTCTTCTTTGTGAAAAGTGGCACACACCCAAGGTGGACATGTCCCTAATACTTTCTTTCCTGGCTTAGCTGGAGGGCATCAGTGACGTAACGATCGGAAAGTGTTATCTCATTCTGCTGCATACTCTTTCCCAGAACCTTGACAACCAAAATCCCAGCCAGTCTTGCCATAGGAGGAAATAACAAATTCTTTCCTGCCCGTCCTGGAGGAATCTGGCCATCACGGAGCTTGCCAGTACCAAACTGGACCTCCTCTGGCCCCGCTCCAGCAGGTCCATGTCTCTCCTGAGGGCTCCAGAGCTGGACGCAGCACTGCAGGGGGGTCTCCCCAGAGCGGGGCAGAGGGGCAGAACCCCCTCCCTCGCCCTGCTGGCCACGTGGCTTTGGGGGCAGCCCAGGACACGGTTGGCCTTCTAGGCTGTGAGCGCCCATTGCCGGCTCCTGTCCAGCTTTTCATCCCCCAGGATCCCCAAGTCCTTCTCGGCAGGGCTGCTCTCCATCCCTTCATCCCCAGCCTGTACCGACACCAGTGGTTGCCCCGACCCAGGTGCAGGACCCTGCATTTCTCACTTTCTCATTTCCTCCAACCCACCAAAGAAGGTTGGTTTCCCTCACCGTTTTCCTGTGACCATTGCTTGAACTGGAGCAGCAAAGCAAGAAACATGAGGGGCTGCTGGCAGGGGCAGGAAAGAAGATCATAGCATCAAGCAAAGCTCATTCTAGGTCCATCAGAGATCCAGTAAACTCTTTGCATGCCTACAATAAGAGGACTCCTATAAAGGTTAAAGTAATGGCTCAACTCAGGAAAATAAAATAAAGCATTCAGGGCTCAATAAACTGAAAATTTTGCATTCAATTAGTAATATGCACATTCAGAAACTCAAAGTTACATGAAAATACAGAGATTGCAAAGATGTAAGTTTTTTTAGTTCGTGTGCAGTAAAACATCCAAAAAAATGCACATATTTCAGTACTCTGCAGTTCTCTCTTTCACAATGAAGAAAGAAGCTACTTACTTTTGACCAGCGGTGAAAGTATAACAGCATTAGCATGTAGCAAAGTATCTTGTCATAAGTCCTTTTTATTGACAAGAGAGAATTTCAGGTTAATTACCTGATTTCTCAAAGCTCTTAGCTATCCACTTTCCAGCCAGTAAATATTGAACGTTTGGTGATCTCTGATTTCTTACAGACTTTTCTTGCCTTTCAGGTTGCTAAAGACTTACTGATGATTGTCCTGGGAATGTCCCAACTTTCATAACAGAACTGTGTTTTCTACTGCTTAAGGTTGTCAATAAATTTAACAGGTCTAGCAAGAAAAACACATCCTTGCTTGCCAGGCACAGGGAACACAAGGACGTCGTCAGATTGCCAGCGTCGGATTTAATGGGTCAGATTACCCTGAATATTCACTAGCATTTTATACCTCTGGCCTTCACCTTATAGAAGGCTCATTAGTGAAATGATCCATATACCTCAAGGGCATTTTAGTGTTTGAGGAGACTATATCCTTATGAGATATGAGCAAGATTTGCACAGGAAGCTAAAAGACTTCAGAGGCAGCATAAACATTGCTTAGGTGCCAAGCTTTAATAATTTGCCTTTGATGAAGCTTTTTGCTTCAGGTCATTGACAACTCTTCCACATATATTGTAAATACAGCTGTAGATCTCGAGTAATTCTTATAGGTGCAGGGAATAGTTTTATAAAAATATATATGTGCACACACATGCAGTTGCATACATGCAGCTTCCATTCTCCTGCACCTTGAGGTGAGGGAAATGACCAAGGGAAAAATCCCAGTTTCCTTCCGAGAGCCCAATCCTGGTCTCCCTAAGGAGAAACTGCTCAGCCTTGATGCTGTCACCTTCTCAGCGTGGGATACCTTCATCCTCCACGATGGCCCTTTGCCCAGACAGTTGTAGGCGCTTTGCCCTGCTCTTTCCCACAGGTGGTTCTGCTGCCAAAGGGGAATCCTGCAGCCTGGTTTCCAATAACTGAAATCATCAAACCCGGAATTTGTAACTATTTAAGCTAACTGTCGCTTTTCAGAGTGCAACAAGCAGTAAATGCTGAATTCACTGTAGCGTATAAAGAATGATCAAAGACTAACTAAGAAATAAAATGGATTAAAGGAGAAAGAGAAAAAGGAAACTAAGGAGGATAAAGAGTAAAATAAAGAGCAATACTAGGAGCTCCATATTCTTCTCAGTCTATTGGGTTTCACCACTGGTTCCTATAAGGTTTATTTAGTTATCTTCAGACTTTTTCCCGTTTATCCAGCTATTTGTAATCCTACCAAACAACAGAGCAGTTCTTTTTCCAAATCCTAAGTGATGACTTTTGAGGAGAGAGTTTAAAATTCGTTCTGGGTATAAAAACAAATCAAGCTGACAGAATGCTCAAATATACGGTGCTGCCTGGATTTATAATTGAAAAATCCTCTGCTGCATGAAATGAGTGAAACAGAGCAGATGAACTAGCAGACAAGCAGGAGATCAGAATTAAACAAATTCGTGTAAATAAATCCCACTTACTTATCAGATACCAGGAATTAATTTTCTCTGTATTTGGCCTTTCTGTCAGATAATGTGAGCAAATATTGGTTGGGAGTGGAGGGCAGAGGGCATCCAGATTTTTCCTATTATTTATTTAGTTAGTTTCACTTAAACAGGCAGAAAATACCAAGGGTCTCTGTTAATTTCTGGGATGAAAAGGAAGAATGAAAGGATCTGTCTGATCACAGTTCATAATGCTGTGGGCTCAGTTCTCCTTCAGGGTGTTCTAAGTCCACTATTTGGAGCTGGATTTACTTTTCAGATGTGCACAACCAGATGCAAAGTAGATGTCTGGCTTCGCCTAAGCATTGTTATAAACACCACCAGAGGGTTTTAGTTGGGAAAGTATTTACCTGGATATTTAACACTAATTATTTATCCAATATTAGCACAATTTAGCAAATATTAAAAACACTAGCTTAGTTTTGATCATATACTTAAGGTATTTTTTTTTTCTGCTGAGCAGTTACGGATTAAACATTTAGATTCATAGAATCGTAGAATCTTTGGGTTGGAAGGGACCTTTCAAGGCCATCTAGTCCAACCCCCTGCAATGAGCAGGAACATCTTCAACTAGAGCAGGTTGTTCAGAGCCCCGTCCAACCTGACCTGGGATGTTTCGAGGGATGGGGCATCCACCACCTCCCCGGGCAACCTGGGCCAGTAGTTCATCACCCTTATTGTCAAAAATTTCTTCCTTAGATCTAGTCTGAATCTACCCTCTTTTAGTTTAAAAGCGTTACCTCTTGTCTTATCACAACAGGCCCTATTAAAAAGTCTGTCCCCATCTTTCTTAGAAGCCCCCTTTAAGCCCTGGCAGCTGCAGGAAGGTCTCCCCGGAGCCTTCTCTGCTCCACGCTGAGCCCTCTCAGTTCTCCCAGCCTGTCCTCCAAGCAGAGCTGTTCCAGCCCTCGGAGCATTGCTGGGGCCTCCTCTGGCCCCGCTCCAGCAGGTCCATGTCTCTCCTGTGCCGAGAGCTCCAGAGCTGGACGCAGCACTGCAGGGGGGTCTCCCCCGAGCGGGGCACAGGGGCAGAATCCCCTCCCTCGCCCTGCTGGCCACGCGGCTTTGGGGGCAGCCCAGGACACGGTTGGCCTTCTGGGCTGTGAGCGCACATTGCCGGCTCATGTCCAGCTTCTCATCCACCACCAGTACCCCCAAGTCCTTCACAGCAGGGCTGCTCTCCATCCCTTCATTCCCCAGCCTGTGCTGATACCAGGGGTTACCCTGACCCAGGTGCAGGACCCTGCCCCTGACCTTGTTGAACCTCCTGAGGTTCACGTGGGCCCATTCCTCGAGCTTGTCCAGCTCCCGCTGGATGGCATCCTGTCCTTCAGGTGTATCAACTGCACCACTCAGCTTGCTGAACGTGCACTGAATCCCACTGTCTCTGTCATTGATGAAGATATTAGAGAGTACTGGTCCCAATACAGACCCTTGAGGGACACCACTCATCACCGATCTCCATCTGGATATAGAGCCATTGACCACTACCCTCTCGATGAGACCATCCAGCCAATTCCTCATCCACCCAAGAGTCCACCCATCAAATCCATATTTCTCCAGTGTAGAGAGAAGGCTGTTGTGGGGGACCGTGTCAAAGGCCTTACAGAAGTCCAGGTGGATGACATCAGTAACTCTTCCCTTGTCCACTGTTTTGGTCACTCCATCCTAGAAGACCACTAGGTTGGTCAAGAAGGACTTGCCTTTGGTGAAGCCATGATGGCTGTCTTGAATCACCTCCCTGTCATCCATGTGACTTAGCATAGCTTCTAGGAGGATCTTGCAGGCACAGAGGTGAGACTGATGGGTTGGTAGTTCCCAGGATCCTCCTTGTTACCTTTTTTAAAAATGAGTGCAATGTTTCCATTTTTCCAGTCTCCAGGGACTTCACCTGAGTGCCAGGACTTCTCAAATATCATGGAAAATGGCTTGGCAACTACATCAGCCAATTGTCTCAGGACTCGGGGTTGCATCTCATCAGATCCCATAGACTAATGTGTGTTCAGGTTCCTCAGGTGGTCTCAAACTTGGTCTTCTCTTACAGTGGGAGGGACTTTGCTCCTCCAGTCCCTGTCTTGCGGTCCATCCCCTTGAGAGGTGTAGGAAGAGACAGTGCCAGTGAAGACTAAGGCAAAGAAACTGTTGACTACCTCAGCCTTCTCCTCATCTGTTGTTACCAGTCTGACAGTCTTGCTCATCAAGGGGGTTACGCTTTCTTTGACTTTCCTTTTCTGGCTGACATACCTGCAGAAGCCCTTCTTTTATTCTTCGCATTTCTTGCCAAGTTCAGCTCCAGCTGCACCTTGGCCCTCCTGACCCCATCCCTGCACAACCAGGCAGTGTCCCTGTACTCTTGCCAGGATCCCTGTCCCTGCTTCCACTGCCTGTGCATTCCCTTCTTGCCCTTTAGTTTGCCCAGCAGGTCTCCACTCAGCCATGCTGGTCTCTTGCCTTCCCTTCCTGATTTCTTACACCTGGGGATCGAGAGCTCTCGCACTCTATGGAAAGTATCCTTAAAGATCTGCCAGCTCTGTTCTGCTCCCTCGTCCCTGAGGGCAGTTTCCCAGGGGATCCTATTGACTAATTCCCTGAAGAGCTGGAAGTTTGCTTTCCTAAAATTCAGGGTCCTGACTTTATTCTTTGCTTGACTGCTCTTCCTCAGGACTGTAAACTCCACCAGTGCATGATCATTGCAACACAGGCTGCCTCCAGTCCTGACATCACCAATTAGCTCACATGCATTGGTGAACAGCAGGTCCAGTATGGAGATTGTTGTCTCTTTAACAGGATCTCTGAAGTGATTGGAGTGAACTCTTCCCCCTGTCCCCAGAACCTCCATGTTAATAAATACTAGACAAAGAGTTGAGCTGGCCAAGCTGGGTGATAACTCTTGGTTTTTATGTATGTCACAGGGACAATACTTGGGAAGAGCGCTTGAGTGGTGACAGGAAACCGGTTTTAGTGTTGGGGCAGTGGTCCATGTAATTGTAAGCAATTTCTCATTGAATTTAACGGGACTTCACATAGGCTAAAAATCAAGCTATGCCAAGCTGCTATGACCATGGAGCCAATAGCTACAGGTTAGTCCCATAGTACGTAACACCACTTCCAACCCTTCCACCCTGTTGGTAGCATAATTAAACTCATACTGCCCTCGGCTCAATCTTTAAAACAAAGAAAGGGAAGTCAGGTGTTGGTTGTTTTGTTTGGGTTTTTTTGCATTTGTTTTCCTCCCACAATCATTTTGTCCAGACACTTTTCCTGTGATACAACTGATCTGTCATTTTTGCTCACAACATCCACCAATTTCTAGAGCAATGGGGGTCAAATAAATTTTATGGACTTGGCAACAGGTTATCAGATGAGACAACTCTGGAAGGTAGTTAAAAATATGGAAGACATCTAATTAAAGCCTGTTTCTGAGCTCTTGGACTCAGTGTAGGAAGAACAGTTGTGAGGAGAACAGGGCATGAACAGTTATGTCTGCTGAAAAATGTTATTTCATAAGAAAATTTGATATTAAAAATGTGTATAAGCCTTTGAATCATAGAGGGTTTTATTTGTCTTTTTGGAATTGCTGATACACCAAGTGCTGTGCAGTGGAGACTTTTATTTTGTGGTGTTTATCCATCAGTAGTATCTGTGGTAATCGCATATAATTTTTTCATTTGCCATAGTCATCTTTCCAGGAAGATGACCAATGTAAGTACTAGTGCTTATGTTACTATGTTGTAATCATTCAACACTGACCGTTTTACAAACAGTAATACTATCTACTATCTAATTACTATCTAGTAATACTATCTAGTGGCCAGTAGATTAAAAATTTGCATCCTTTTTTATGCAGTGGCACATCTCTGAGGTATGCAAAAAAACTCAAGTTCAGCTTGGGTAGACATCCAAAAATTCAAAGGCTTATCCAGACCCAAAGAGTCTGCAAAACAAACCAGAAGTCCGGAGATATCTGGTGCCTTCCTTAGCAAATGGAAAACGAAAGTTCAAATTGATCTTACAAGATAATTTGGAACCTTCATACCTTTTTGTCCTGAAATTTAGGTAAGGTTTTCAAGGAGAAAGTTTTCATACCCTTAAATCTTTGTAAGACCCAAATTTGAAAGCTTATGCAGAGACACAAGTTAACTTGTGTTTCTGCACTAATTTTGTCAAATGATACCTGCACAGTGATCAGTACTAACCTCAGAGAGAGTTTGAAGCTGTCTGCTATTAAAGGGCTAAATTTTGTGTTATACTGAGGTTAGAAATGGATTTTGAGGGGTGAAGGAGGTGGGGGAGAAATGCTTAAATCTTGCTAAATCTGTTATTATTTTCCTGCTTGTAAAAGACTTGTTTAATAACCTATGTAAATGCAATTTTTCTCCATAGATTCAGTCTCACTCAACTAATCTAAGCACAGGATGGGACCTCAGGAAGTTCCACATTATAACTTTGACTCCCTGGATGTTTTTCCCTAGTTCATCTCTCTACCCTAACTTTTCCAAATTATCTATTTGGGAAATTACTTAATTGCCCATCTCCCAAGAGTTCTGTGAAAATCATTTAATTAGTCTGTAAGGTGCTCTTGAAACTATCCTTTTATTTCATTTTATTTATATTATGTCTGATTAATAAGTGCTTGAGGTGCAAGCTCTGTTCAAAGTCATAGGATTTACAAATTTTTCTCTTTCTTACTTTTTTATTTTCTTCCAGCAGGCTAGGCGAAAAGAGAGACAGTGACTAAAGAGCTGAGACTTTAGATGTAGCACCTTTCAGTATTTGTCAGTGCCTGCTTTAACTCCCCAGTCAACCATTCCCTTGACTAAGTGACAGAAAAGGTCTATTTCCCAGTTCCAGAGCTAGATGATGATGATGGTAATTTCATTATATTTTCTCCATTAGTTTCAACTTATCCTTTTAATTAAAATGTAAAGGAATGACAGATCCCCCATGCTCACTCTAAGTCTTTACTGAAAGTTCAACATCCAAGTGGGACTTGAACTCACATTATCACAGAGCAAAAGTTCAAAGCACTAAAATGGGAAACATTAATGTGTCAAGCAAGTAAGCTAGCACTTACCAGGATCAATTTTCCACTTAGGCAGCCTTTGCCCAGTTGTGCTAACTCCCACTGAATATATACCCACTAATGGATCAAAGCTGAGGGGCTAGGTATTTTGAAATCATCACTTCCCAAAGCTCATTAATATTAAAATTACCCCCACTAGTGTTGCTATGAGAGGGAGTTCCTAACAGGTTTGTTTTAATAAAGTTGGGTTTGGGTTTTCTTTTTTGAGGGGGAGGTTTCTGACCCAATATGAAAATTTACAATCTTGATACTTTAAATTGGCTTGCAGATTGGCTGATTATTATTTATTCAATACATTTGCATGGGTGCTCAATGAAATACTAAACTACTACAACAGTAATAAAAACAAGGACAAGAAAATTTTCATATGTTCTATATGACTACCACTGTAACTCCTGGATGAAGGAGACCAGCGCAACTCAATCATTAGTTTGACTTTCTACACCCAGCAATATAAGCAACATCTTCAGAACGTATAACACACCACATAGCTTCATCTTTTTCTTTTAAATCTGATATTGACATTAGAAATATAGAAAAAAAAATCAGTGAATGGCATGAGGACAATGAAAAAATAACATTGAATTTGTCAAGGCATTTGAAAAAAGTGACATTTGAAGATCCTTTTCAATTTTTCTTTTTTTTTTTTGCTTTTCGTTGCTTGGTTTTAAGAGGTGGGCCTAACATATATTCTCTCAGTGAAACCACTGTAATGTCCTCAGCCTCAAAACTTCTGTGTTGATGCAATTAAGTTGGAACAAATTCGACAACTCAGTGGAGGTACAACATCATCAGTTTTCTAGATAAGGACTAAGGTACAAAACCAGCAGTTTTCTAGGTAAGGACTGTAAATTCTCTTGCTGCAACTATGCTCTTCAGTTGTCTACCACTGACTGAAGTGACAGACTCCCACAGTGCTGCAGTGTTGAGGCCAGTATATTACAAGAGCATCTTTCAGATTTTGGTATTTGGTAGCTGAACTGACCCTACAGCATGACTTAGAAATGATAGCAGGTAAACTATATAACCTATGTTGCACAGTAGATAAAGGTAATTTTGCTATTGATAAAGTGTTCTTTAAAGGTTTAATTAAAAACCTTCTATTTTTTTTTCTTAGTCTTGAGAAAATAGTCCCTGTTGAGTGAAAAATCAGTGATTCCACGCAGAAATCTACACATGAAACACACCTAGTTTTGCAGTGGCTTCAAACTTCTAGCCTGTGAAATGCATTAAACCTCAAATTAAAAAATAGCTACCTTTCAAAAGCTGGGTACTGAAGTAACTTCTGCAGCAAAGCTTCTCTTTGTATGTTAAAATACCAACTACGCATTGTTACATAGTACAAAATGCATTGCCTTGCTATGGAAAATAGGAAGAGGTTGAAAAGAAACTTCTAAGAAACTCTCTGAGCAGAACTTCATTGCTTAAAATATCTTTGGAAATAATATGTATTATACAGCCAATGCCAGGAAACCACACTGTTGTTACTTAGTCCTGCAAGGATGTACAGGGGAGACAGTATGATTTAATTATTCAAACAACGGTTTTAAAACCCTTGATATGTATAAAGCTGACATGCTGTAAACGACTGACAAAATAATCGAAGCAAGGATTTGATCTGCATGCTTTACAATTGAATAGCTCTCTATATAATAAGTCATAACATTCAGAGGTTAAGTAAAGAGAAACATCTTTCTGTTGTCAGGGTTGAGTTGGTTTCTCATTATAAGCCATATTCTAACAATCGCACAAATATAACCGGTTGTAGGGGAAGCTGGGAGCGATCAGTACGTTTAGGTTGCCTGACACATTTCAATACGAGGTATTCCAGTGACGACTTTCCTCTGAGAAGCAGTGAGACCATCGTCAATCAGCTCTCACATAGACATTTCTTACATGATCACAGAGGTCTTTGCCTCATTTAGTGAACAGAGACACAGAATTACGTTTGCAAGGGCAATCCTTGACAGTTGATCAGTTTTGCAGCCTTAATAACACTATTGTAACCTTGTTTATTTTCCCCTTAAGTAACATTTAATGCACACCATTCTAACACCTGTTACCTGTTTATAAAAAATAGCACAGATTATTTTTTTCCCTTTAAACCCAAAAAGCTGCCTCTTTCATGACATTCTCCATTTTTCTGATACTGCTCATTGCTCTCTTCTAATCTTTTGGTTCTTTTTTCAAAACTGCGTAATAGCAGATGTCAAAGGAAATTTACATAACAAAATCCATAAAGTTCTCTCCAAAAATTCAAAATGAGAATCTTGTGCCTACGTGTGGCGTTAGTTTCTCTGCAGTAGATGCTGAACTGACAATTGATAAATATCATAATTCTACATAAATCCTCCCTATATGCCCTTAATTTGATGTTCACTGATGATGAGGGATATTGCAGACAAAATACACTGAAGACACACCAGGATGAAGTCTACCCCATGTCCTCGCTGACGTCAGTCAAGGTTGTGCTCTTCACATGCCAAGCAAGAGCTGATCATTTCATTCTCAAAAATATTTGCTCAATATAGGGATGGACTGAGTGAAAAATCCCATCTGAATGGTTAGTTTGAAGGAAGAAGAGCACTGAAATGCACCCAAACCCACAAATGACTTCCCTTGGTGTGCCATGCAAAGAAAGGCACAGATTGCCCCAAGTCATTCTGGCTAGACCATCGAACCCTGTAGAACTTTTACCTGGGTCATCATACACATCTAATGATCAATAAATGCTCTTTACATACACAGCAGCATCTTGGATGATTGTTTTGAGTTATGTGGCCTTTCTGCCTTTTGGTAAGGAGCTCCCAAATAAATAAAAGTTCAATATTTTTATGAAGCATAATCAGATGCTGATGTATGAAACAAAACAAATTTGTATGTATACCTTAAATTTTATCCCAGTCAGCAAATACATTTCTTTATTTTCCATTTACTAACAGAATACTAATAAAACTACTTCATTCCAAACAAAGAGGTCTGTCACCCTCAGATTTCATCCCTCTTTTTGTTACAAGGAATGTCCTGGAGATAATCGTCATAAAATTAAAAGCAATACAGGTGTGTGTGGAGTGGGAGTGGTGGTGGAACCCAATTTTAGGAAATGTTTGTTCATTTCCAGCTGTAAAATATTCCTGTAACACATAAAAGAAAGCTTAACAGTACAATCATAAGAGGATGTGGAGACTGACATAAAAGGGGTCTTGGATTCGTGGATGCTACATTGTCTAGCTGTATCACTAGTTATTTTATAGTTACATGCAACTTTACCGACATCCCAAAGCACTTCTCTGTATGCAAATAGAGAGTATAACAGTCCAGACCTGAAAAGACAAATCTCTTTTGTCAGGAATCGTTGTCTTAAAGTTTGAATGTGTCATTTCAGATGGAGCTTCTGAATGTCACTACTCCCTTTACTGCACATACCTAATGAATATAAAACAGTTATACCGAAGTATATTCAAGCAGTCTCAGAATTAAATGAGTCCAGTCCTTAAAAAAAGAGAGATCGTATCAAGAATATTCCATTTATAGTCCCTATGAAAATCTAAAATAATGAGTGTAACTTAAACCATTAAAAACACCTTTAAAAAAAAAGAAAATCAACCTTATTTTATTAATAGACAACTGAAAATAAGAAAGTCAATATCAAGGCAATAGGCCACAGACTAAAATGAAAATGTCTGTCACCTGTAAATATTTTATCCTAACGACGGATTCTGCTAATGGGTCTCTTCTCATACACCTTGCTGTTAACTCCAGAGCTGTGACTGTCAGCAGAGTTACACAAATGTCAAATTAAGCTAAGCAATCATCAAATAGTGTATTGTGATAGGAGAGCAGTTTGGGTTAAAATTAAAAAGAGAGATGTGTAGTCAGTTAGTTGAGCTTATGTGTGAGAGTCAGGCAACCTTTTTTTCCCTCGAAAACCACGTTAAAAGCATAGTACTAAAACTCATCCAAAACATACTTTTTCTTTGCCAGTCCCTACGATAGATTAAGACCTGAATCCTGCCCAAACATGAGCATGAAAATAGAATCATAGAATCATAGAATCATAGAATCATAAAGGTTGGAAAGGACATTTAAGATCATCAAGTCCAACCGTTGTCCCAACACCACCATGCCCACTAAACCATGTCCTGAAGTGCCATGCCTACATGTTGCTTGAAAACCTCCAGTGACGGTAACTCCACCACCTCCCTGGGCAGCCAGTTCCAATGCCTGACCACTCTTTCAGTAAAGAAATTTTTCTTAATACCCAGTCTGAACCTCCCCTGGTGCAACTTGAGGCCATTTCCTCTTGTCCTATTACTTGTTACTTTGGAAAAGAGACTGACACTCACCTCGCTACAACCTCCTTTTGGGTAGTTTAGAGAGTGATAAGGTCTCCCTTCAGCCTCCTCTTCTCTAGGCTAAACAACCCCAGTTCCCTCAGCCATTCACAGAATCACAGAATCACAGAATCACTAGGTTGGAAAGGTCCTTCAAGATCATCAAATCCAACCATTAATCCAGCGCCACCATGTCCCCTAAACCATGTCTTGAAGTGCCACATCCACATGTTTTTTAAACACTTCCAGAGATGGTGACTCCACCACCTCCCTGGGCAGCCTCTTCCAATGCCTGACCACCCTCTCAGTAAAGAAATTTTTCCTAATATCCAATCTAAACCTCCCCTGGCACAACTTGAGGCCATTTCCTCTCGTCCTATCGCTGGTTACTTGGGAGAAGAGACCAACACCCACCTCACCACAACCCCCTTTCAGGCAGTTGTAGAGAGCGATAAGGTCTCCCCTCAGCCTCCTCTTCTCCAGACTAAACAACCCCAGTTCCCTCAGCCGCTCCTCATCAGACTTGTGCTCCAGACCCCTCACCAGCTCCGTTGCCCTTCTCTGGACACGCTCCAGCACCTCAATGACCTTCTTGTAGTGAGGGGCCCAAAACTGAACACAGGATGCAAGGTGCGGCCTCACCAGTGCCAAGTACAGGGGCACAATCACTGCCCTGCTCCTGCTGGCCACACTATTCCTGATACAGGCCAGGACACTGTTGGCCTTCTTGGCCACCTGGGCACACTGCCGGCTCATATTCAGCCGGCTGTCAACCAGCACCCCCAGGTCCCTTTCCGCCGGGCAGCTCTCCAGCCACTCCTCCCCAAGCCTGGAGTGTTGCCTGGGGTTGTTGTGGCCAAAGTGCAGGACCCGGCACTTGGCCTTATTAAACCTCATACAGTTGGCCTCTGCCCATCAATCCAGCCTGTGCAGATCCCTCTGCAGAACCCTCCTACCCTCCAGCAGATCAACACTCCCACACAACTTGGTGTCATCTGCAAACTTGCTGAGGGAGCACTCAATCCCCTCATTGAGATCAGGCAGCATATACTGAGGGAAACAAGCAATCCCACAGTTTGTGGGGGACTGTAGGGCCTAGAAGAAGTTTCATCTCACCTACCTACAGAGGTTTTCAGAGTAAGTGCTGAAGTCCAAATGAACTGTCCTCAGCCCTCTCTACAGGGAAAAATAATCACTGTGGGGTACCATTCTTCTGACCTATTTCAGATGTCCACAGAGAGATGAACCATGACCCAAAATTGCCCATTTCTCTTCAGTGACTATAAAAGGACCCGTGGTGGTTAGCTGCAATGTCAGAATCTCCACTGTAAATGCCTGAGTTATGTGAGATGACTCTTACCCTCATCTTCATAAATTTCACCACATGTGGATCTAGTATTTATTGCATTATTATAAAATAATTAAATGAAAAATGCTTAGCAAAAAAATGGATTTCAATAGATTTCATGTTTTTTTTCTTTTTGTAAGAAAGACTTTGCATAACTATGTGTTGCTATAAGCAAACTATGAAAAACTGTTACAGTTTGGGAGAATATTAAAAATATTTTCCATTTAGGTGGCAGATATGTTTCCAAGAAAATTACTTGCACATTTCCAGCACTGTTGAAAGAGAAAGCCCGGTAGGGATCAGTTTAACTATTGATATCACAGTACTTTCACAACCTCCCCAGTGTCCTCCCTTTTCATTTATGTAGCACGTGTCTCTGATGTCTTTCTACAATTTTGTCACTACATTTTGTTGCTCCTGTTGTTTCAAGTGCTCTTTGCATCACACTCTGACTTTCCATCCATTTGCAAACCACATCTGAAAAAATCTCTTCTCCACTCGTCTCTTGCCCTTTTGCTCTCTCTTTTCAGTTGCTATTATTTGGATCTCTAAGGTGTATGTTACCACTTCGAAAGACTTTCAAGACATAGTTTGAAAAATATTCTCCAACATGAAACCCAAGGCCAGTACTGTATAGTATTATTTTTAATAATTAATTTGCAGGTAGTTCTGGATTTTCTGGATTTTTTCAAGAATCGCAGAACAATATGAGGTTCAAGCTGTTCATTGATTATTTTTCTCATAGTAATAGGAAAAGGATCCCCAGGAGACAGACAATCTCAGTTTTCTAGTGATGTTTGATAATTTAACATTTAATATCTTTCAAGAGAAGAAGGTTTTCATTTTTACTTAAGCAATCTCTCTTGATTGTGTTGGATATGAGGACGATCAGGTCAGCCAAATTTCTTTGCTACTGAACAGATTAAGTCATGTGCCTTGGTCAGACAGTTGGTGTGATAAAATAACACTCAAAGGAAAGGGCATGTGGCAATGTAAATGCTCAACTGAATTTTTCAGATGCAGAGTTTTATGACCAAACTTGGAGATTAACACAGATCTAGAGAAAACCTAAACTAGGCACCCTCTCCTGCCTTGTCTCCACCTTGTTTATCTGTAGATTTAAATTCCATATCGTAGCCTTAGGTTGCCATTTATGCACTATGTCAATGAATTCCCCAACAAGGTTCCAAGAGTGTATAGACCATGCATGGTAGGTAGAAGCCCCAGATGTAAAGCTGACCGAAGACACTCAGCCCACACAGTGCATCCTAGCAAGAGGTGTATGAAATAACTGAGCAGCGGGGTATGTGAGTATAGACAGCCCTTTGAGAATCTCACTGTAGTGCTGCCAGAAGCAAACTGACTCACCCAGCACTAAGTCAGCTTTCCCGACACCCATTGCTGTTTCACATGTCTTTGAAGGACTTCAGAGAAGGTCTGAGGAGCCAGTGAAGCCCTAAGAGGCACCTTCAAGGGAGAAACCACGGCTGATTGCCATGCCGAGAATGTTAACTTAGCAGGATATTAGGAAACACAGGATCTCTCAAAAGGATAAGGAGACAACACATGGAATGTATAATGTCTTTTTCCTCCGTAGCTCTCATATGTTAGGAGGAGATAAGTACTACAATCCAAGTGCAGCTAAAATGCCATTATCTTATACATCACCTCTGTGCTAGATCATTGTTTTCTGTCAGTACCTAAAGCGTACAACTGAGCTAAGTTTAAAGTGATTGGCAGCGCTTTGCCATACCCTCCCTCAGCAAACGCATTACGCTGCTTGCATGCAGCTTAAAAGCTGCCAGCATCAGAAAGGACTGTGTCCCTGGTAGGAAAAAAGGCAAAACAGTGACGGTAGAATAAGAGGGAATAAAAAAGATTCTGTTTTGTTGTTGCTTTTTTCCCTTCAAAACCCTTATCTAATATTTCTGTTCCAGTGTTCTTTACATTTGTTCTCAAATTTTTAAACCTATTTCTAGCAAATACATGAAAGCAAATATATGAAGGGAAGAGGAAGGAGAGTGAAATCTGGTAACAGAAAGAAAACAAAGTATGATAATCAACACTGAAGTACTAGACATGGGCAGCAGAAGTTACGCTGCCTTAGTGCAGGTTTCGATGGTATCCCCCCTTGTAGATTCTTTATTATTTAATAGGTTAAGCTTATTCAACTTTGGGTAGAAGCATTAGAAAGGGTATTTCTCTACCACTTCATAGTTTCATGAAATTTAAAGAAAATTCATATTTTTCAGATCTCTTCATGATAGTTGAACTCACTTCAAAATCAGCAAGATGGCTCACAACAATTTAAAGAAGAATTGACAGACAGTCATACAGACACACAGACAAGCACACATAGGCACGTACATATCCCATTACGACTGCATAAGCTTATGGAACCAGGCTAAAAATGCATGATATGGAACATGTTAAAATGTAAAAGTAAACTGCTTTATGTAAACATGTTCTAATGAAGAACACCTTATTAACAATTCATAATCAGAGACGTGTATGAAAATGCATGGAAATGACAGGACAGTGAGGTCCTTGGGTTTTTTCTTTTTCTTTATTTTTTTTCCCCTGAAGACAAGGTTTAATGTTGAATACATGATTATAGGACGTTTCAAAGAAAAGATCTGAAATGGAAGATTTGCCCTTATCTGTCAAGGAAACACATAAAGGAACTGTAACTCCAGAGAATCAATTGGATTGAGTTCCTAGATAGTGT
Source organism: Phaethon aethereus (assembly GCF_964289735.1). Classification (NCBI taxonomy): domain Eukaryota; kingdom Metazoa; phylum Chordata; class Aves; order Phaethontiformes; family Phaethontidae; genus Phaethon; species Phaethon aethereus. The sequence goes on from NC_138575.1 coordinate 217,860,396, forward strand.
TTTAAGGTCTAATAGCAGGGGACTGCAAGAGACTAACATGACAGGAAAGGCAGGAGAATGAAAACCTATATGATCAGATAAGGGAGACGGGTAAAATTGTGATTATGGGTGATTTTAGTTTCCTTAATAATTATGGAGAAACCTTTGAGATACTGGCTGATGGCATTTGGAATGACTGACATAACAAATGATTATCTCCTGAAGCAATACATCAAGGACTCTGCTAACAATAATTTATTTCTAGATTTGGTGTTATTCAGTGTCCAAGATTATTAATAAGCATATGTGAAACTGCTCATCCATTTGACCTGGTGCAGAAAATATAAATACAAGATATTTCCTGAAAACTGTTACCAGATTTCCAGCAGATCCTGAATGATGAAATAGGATTTTAGGAAAGAATTAAAAAGGAAGGTGTGTCAGCATGATTTGCTCCTGGAAAACAAAGACCTACCTATATTTCTTAGTGTGTTTTCAGTCCGAGCATAAGAGCCCTTAGATAGACTAGATTCCAGAGTGCCTTTCACCTTGTATTGCATTTCTCAGTCTCTGAGATGCTCTGCATCTCTTTTTCCTTTCCTGAGACTTCTCCACTTCACTGAAACTGGCTTAGGACACCAGGATTCCAGTATCTCATTTTCCTTTCAGCTTATGCCTCAACACCACCTTGGCATTTATATTTCTGGTCTCCAAGACTTCCTATATCTGAGTTAGTTTATAAACATCCAAAGACCTGATAGTGCAATGGCTCCATTCAGCTGCTCAGCTCCAAGTGAAACTGTGGGGACCACAAGGCTAACTGATGGATTTAAATTAGACTCAAGTTCAGAGAAGCTGCAGGTCAGAAGGTCAGATATAGCCCTCATGAGGATGAACTGCTCTACAAGAAGGTAAAGACTAAAGATAGGTCTCCTGACCTATAAATGGAGGTGGTTCATCTCTAGATAGACTAAAATTTGTTGCCACTTTACCTGAAAGAGAGTAGAAACTTTTCTGTTCTCTTTCACAAAGAGTGGCCTGTCATTCTTTTATGGATTGGAAATGAACACCGAACATAGGTTTTTCACAACAGTAGATAAGACACTATTCTTCTCAAAAGCTAGGAGGCAAGTCAAGCACTACAGTGTCATATTTGGGGGGAACTGAGGCAGAGGTTATGAAATGAGTCCCATCACTTATTAAATGAGTTGATATGTTCTGACTTCAGGCTTACTGAGGCCTCTTGGGGCAAGTTAACCTGGTTTCTCGTTCCTAAAACTACCTCTAGCTCCACACTACAAACACATAATTCTATTGTAAAACATAGAGAGTCCTAGAGTCCTTTATGTAATGTTAAGCTTTTGTCCTTCAGCTATAAATATTGAAAGTTAAGATAAAAACATTTCACTAATTTGAACTTGCTCTAGAAATTACTCTGGGTCAACACAGGGAAAGAGTTTGAGCATCAGATCACAGACTTGTTGGAAAGTACCTCAGGAAGTCCATGGCCCAATCCCCTGTTCAAGACAGCCACATAGAGCAGGACACCCAAGGCTGTGTCTAGTTATCTTTTGTACGTCTCAAAGGATAGATAATCCACAACCTTTCTGTTCCAATGGTTGACCTTTGTCATAGTAAAAAAGTCTGCAACTGGACATAGTCCTCCAGATGTGTCTCACTAGGGCTGTGCCGAGAGGAAAGGTCATCTCCCTCTACACGCTGGCAACACTCCTTCTAGCGCAGCCCAGGAGGTTCTTAGCTTTCTTTCCCACAAAGGCTCATTGCTGGTTCATGCTTAACTCAGTATCTATCAGTACCACCCTGTCCACTTCCAAAGCTGCTTTCCAGCCACCTGGCTCCCAGCCTGTCCTGGTGCCTAGTGTTATTCCTCCCCAGGGGCAGGACTTAACATTTCCTTTTGTTGAGATTCGTGAGATTCATTTTTGTCCACTTCTTCAGCTTGTCAAGGTCTCTCTGAATGGTGTCACTCCCATCTGGTGTATAACCTCTCCTCCCAGCTTTGGTTCATCTGCAAACGTGTTGAGGGTGCAGCATGTTCCACAATCCAGGTCATTAATGAAGATATTAAATAGTACTGACCCCAGTATGTACCAACCAGCTGGCCTCCAGTTGGACTTTGTGTCACTGATCATTACCCTCTGAGCCTAGCAATCAATCCAGTTTTCAGTGACTGTCCATTTTTCTAGGCTGTGCATCCTTATTTTGTCCATGAGGATGTCACAGAAGACAAGGTGGAACACCTCGCTCAATTGAAGGGAAACCATATCCATTGTGCTCCCTTCATCCCCTGAGTCACCCATTCCACCATGGGAGTCTGTCAAGTTGTCCAGGCAGGATTTCCCCTTCATGCACTGTTCTAATAAGTTTCTTTGCACCTCCTTCCCTCGCAAAAGGAAAACATCTATAATTTAAATCAACCTTAAAAGATTAATAACGAGAACAACAAAAGAAAATGAGAACACTAAAGGAAAAAAACAAAGAACCAGATCCAAGCTGCAATGAAAAATGAGCAAGGGAGTTCCAGAAAAAAAAACAATATAATAGGTAAATTTTGAAAACTTTCTACAGGAAATGAGACAAAAACCCCTGCAAGGATTTTAGAACTGGCTATGTACATGCACAGCCTACAGCACAACAGCCCACAGCGAGTAATTTATTTGCACCACAAAGAAGCAGTTCTCATCTATTCACGTGTTTCTTTTTTTTTCTAAAGCAATGAGAACTTATCTCTGCTTGTGTATCACATGCATACAAACAAGTTTAAATGGTTTATCTCTGCCTTAATGTTGATTTGATTATTTCTTTGTTTTGTCTGAAGTATAATCTCTACGTTCTGTGAATTTTCATATCAAACTTTAATGAGCTGATAAAGTTAGAGTAGAGCATTTGTCTACTGCACTTGGTGCTTATGCCCTACATAAGGTCTACTTTTCATCCGGCATCGTTTTGTAGCATAGAAATGTCTCCCTTCCCAAATACATAACACCTCATGGCATATGAGCAGGTAATCAGGAAGGGGGACAGCTGCAATGGGAGGTTTTGTTTCAATTCTGAGACTGCATACTGCCTGGAATGTACCTATTTTCTCCTAAATTTTCATGGACTGGAATGCAGCACACCTTGCTTACACCTGAAATAAGATTTAAGGGTACCAACAGTCAGCAAACAATCCAGTTCACTCACTTTCTAGGACTATCAAATTGCAAAGGTGCCTAAACTTTATGCACATATCCTCTGTCAACACTCTAGTTTATTGGAAGATTATCTTGAGTCCTCCAAGATGCCTGCTTTCTGCCTGCAAGGCTGTTGCAACCCTGTATTAGATAGGCAAGTATTTTTCTGACCCCTAGGCCCTTGAGGAAGTTTAAAAGGCCTGTTAATGTGATGCTTATGTATTTTATCATGGAGCAGTTGAGTGAGTCAGGTGCTCAGCCTGGAAATGGCAGAACTGTATTCTAGACATTACCTCACTTGATGTGACTACCTCATAGCCCACATGTATCGCAGAAAACTGCCCTAGGCATCCGCTTCAAGGGTGTTTCCAAGACATTGTCCAATGTCAATGGTGCTGGCATTCCAGCCTTTCTTCACCCCCGTTACCCTGTGCTACGTGATCCTTTAGAAAACGAACAGCTGTGAAAAAATGCATTTTGGAACTCTATTACTTTTGAGCCTTCTCTGGTAATGTGAAGCCAAAATGTGGTAAAAAGCATGCAGGCACTCCTGTTGTGGTACAGGACAAAATATTCCCTGTTTAATGCATTTGCAGCTATGAGGCGTCACAGTTTGGCAGTCCTGTTAACCTCTCGAAAGGTTGCAGTCAATACCCATAGTATACAGGGCATAACATTTTAATCTGCAAGAAACTGTAGGTGTAGATTCACTTCATAGAGTCTTGCTTAACACAAAGCAGCTGGGGTTGAACATGCGATAAAACAGCAGATGCTTGACATACATAATAAGGGTTTTTTTAAAAAGGACTGCGTCAAATTGGGGCAATGGGTGATTCCCTAAGGGTTTTATTGCCTCTTCTGACTATTTTAATATGTTTAAATTACAAATCTATGGAAGATTTGAAGACCACTAATCCCCAAAGATACAGCTTGAATTAAACTTTAAAATCAGGATTTTGTACATATAAATATATATATATGTTGTTATATGAGAAATCTACAGAATATGGAGACATTTTATGTTTGCTCTCTCCCCTTCCTGAATCGACCATCATTACATAATTATGAGCTGGTTCAAATGTGCCATACTAATAATTAAGAAGAGAATGCATGGGGTGATATACGTTATCCTCCTGTCTTGTGCAACGTGGCTTACTTATTCAAGGAAACTTGAGTTTCCTTGTTGCCTGCGCATGTTGGAAATAGTTTCCAGAAGACAGACTAGAAATTGGAAGATGGTAATTCTTCCCTTACTGTTGAGGTGGAGTTTTCCATATCACCAATGTAATATTTAGCAATATTTACTTTTTGTGTACATATACATATTTACAATATGATGTTGAGAATAATTTAAGGAATATTCCTCTTTATATAGGTATTTGTGTTTCTGTACAATGATCATATATATACAAATATGTGCATATCTACCTATAAATATTCATATCTACCTGCATATCCAGATACTTTTGTTCTCTTAGGACATAGTAACTTTAATGCACTGCTTTTTCTGTCTTGCTCAGTTTCTCATCCTACACATGCATGAGTGGAAAAAAAAACATAGGAGCAAGACAGAAAGAGGGACATGTAAGAATTGTTGTTCACAAGTGAAGCTGTAAAACAGTAAAGACTAAAAACCTAGATGATAAACAATGTAGCCCATAGGGTGAGCAGAAGTATAGAATAATAACAGTCAAGAGTTGCAATGAAATACTTTGAACCTGCAAAAAATCATGCTTTAATAATATTAACTGACACACACCACAGCAATTAAAATATATTCTGCTTAAACAAAAACTATATGAAGATGAATATGCTTATAAAATTAATGAACTGTGAAGACATGTATGAACTGATGCAAAACACATAGCATCCTTCTTTTGTACTATTTCCTTCCTTTGGTTCTCCCTGTTTCTTGTTTCTGTTTTATCATTGTCTTGTTCTCAGTTTTTCAACTTAAAATAATTATTCATTAATCTTGAAAACAGTTACATATGTGCTGAATCTCAACAAGTCTACTGGGGACACAGAAAGTTAAGCATGTTCAGGTGTTTTCAATACTGTTGAGCCCTGAGTGAACGATGTTTACCTGAAAAAGGAATTATTTATCATTATTCTCTGGTGCATATTTTTTCCATGTAGTACATTCAACAACGCCTTGACCAACACAATTTTATGTTATCTTTGCACCAATCCCTGTGATAACCCTTGCGACAGGACTCCTATCATATCTGTTCACAGAGAGGATGCTACTGACTCATCATTGGAAATATTTTCTCTTATTCAGCCTAAATGTGAGTAAAGAAAGAGCTTACGTGTTAAGTTCAGGCTTCTAAAACCTCAGATTACTTTACATCACTGGGGAAGCATCATTTTGTTTTAACAATATAAGAACACACTATCTGATTTTCCCATTATGATATACATCATCCTCAATAGATCATTTTCAGTATGACATCCTCATTCATTTACTTCTTTCTTTATTTCACTTAATTATTCATTTTTTTTAAATTATGCTCATCACAATCTCTCTGGGTGCACATGTAAATTATTAAGAGCAATGAGTAATGTTTGACTGATGTAAAACTAAATTGAAAGAGACTTAGCTGCACAGTGCACTATAGTCCTTGCCCAATGCCTTGCATTTCCCCTAAGGCAAAAGCCTCAGTCAAGGGTTTTTCAATGTGCCCAGAGGGTCAACAGGTTTAGCCTGTACTAACGTTTAGGGAGAAAAAAAAAAAAAAAAAAATAGAAGAACTTTCAGGTAAATTGTTCTCAGCCATTGTGAGGTTAGAATTAATATACGAACTGTGAAAATAATTTCATCTGTCTTTGGAATCCAAGAGTAGAGGTGCCTGCAGAAGAAGGCAGGTCTCTAAGCTCCCATTAGAGTCAGTGGAGATCTCATCAGTTGACTCCAGAGAGCAGTTTATCTCTTCATAACCTAAACACGCAGTTCTCAATTCGGTTGCTTAAATATAGGCCCTTGAGGACACCCCAGGCTATTCAGGGCACCTAGAGAGGTGACATCCATGATGCAGAACCTAGAAGAGACCCCTGCTTTTCTGGACTTGCAGCTGGAGGTCAGATGGGACACCCCAAGGCATCTCAAATGGCACCATCGTCTGTGATAAGGCAACTGTATCAAGCCCCTGTTAGTAGGTCAGCTGAATCCCTCTCTGGATTCCCTTTGCTTTATTGATTATCTCACTACCGACTAAAATGTGGAATTTAGGAATTGCTTTATAGTCACTTGAGCTTAAGCAAGATGAGTCCCACTTCAACATTTAAAACACATGTGGTGAGATTTGGACTTGACCTGAAGGGTGTGGAAGCAATAGAGGTCACACCAGTCTCAATATGGAAAGAGATATTGCCTGCTATGGCTGAGCCTGAGATGGTGAAGTATTTACAACTCCTTGAAAAGACATTGAATCAAACTGGCAATGAATAGGTACCTTTCATGTCTCTATAGCCTGTTAAACCCAAATAAAGGTTTGGGTTTTAGATGTTAAAATTCTGTGTTTTATACCTGAAAATCTGTTTAATCTTTGAAAGATAGGTGTAATATTGTTCTTATGATGAATTACTCACAGCCAGTGAATTACATTCTGTGTCTCCCACAGTTGTTGAGTGTTCAGCAGCAACCTTTGGTTGTTAATGTCTTTTAAAATTAAATTCCAACAACACATATCTTTATTAATTTATGGTAGAGTCCTTGGTCAAAAGCCTGAATACCAGCTTTTCTGAGCAACAGCTCCAAATTATAAACCTAGTACGGAGTAATGTTGATGACCCTGACTTCAGCATTTTTGAATAGTTTCTTTTCTTGGTGACCTTCCCTCTTCCAATGAGGCTGTCAGATGGTCTCCCCAGAGTTCATCAAATGCACTGCAGAAATCTGCTTTGCTGCACTTACCACTGAAGTATTCAGTTGTTTCTATAGAGAAAAACCAATGGGAAGATTATTTTCAATCTGATCTCTTACCACATCTAGGAGTAGATCATCTTCTGTACAGCCACTGACTGATGAATGGTTTCACGACAACAAAAACATACATTCTGACTTTCTGTCTTTTCAGAAACCTAAGAAAATTGGAGTACTGCTGCTGTCTACAGTGTCCTTAACTTTCTATTACCATCTGAAGAGATTCATATAAGGAGACATTATTGTCTAGTTGTCTCTCAAAAATACATGAGCAACAGAAATAGTTCCACATCCTGTGTTTTGATGTTCACAAAAACTGATGCCTGTAAAATCGCTGTATCCTAGATTTGTGGAGTTCAGATACATGTAGAAGGGAAATTCAATAATCATTTTATCTCTCCGTGGCCCCAGGGTAGAGTCATACTGACCTGTTATCATCTGATACCTTTCTATCCCTCTTTTAAAAATCCAAGTGATAGGAATTCCACTGCCATCCCTGGATATTCCAGTGCTTAGTTATTCTTATCATTAAAAGTATTTCTTCCTACTAACTGACCTAGGTCTCTTCTGATACATTTTTACCAAAAAAAACCCCAGTTTGGCCAAACTACATACAAATAATGCGTACATTTGTATCTTTAATAGTCTGAAAAGATTTTCCTTTTCCAAAACCAGAAAAATTTTATACCTTTTGTTCTTATCTCATTGATTTCACTGACATTCCAAATGTACTTGATTCTTCCAAGTTTTCCTTTGATTTTTGTTACTATCCAGCACACATTCCTAGTTAGAATGTATATAGTCAATGTGATAACCAGTAGATTACAGCTCCTTTCAGTGAATATTTGCTTTCTTCTTTCCTTGCTTTTTAATGCTCCCCAAGCAAAAAAAAAAAAAAAAAAAAAAAAAGTAAAAGGGTATAATTTCATAGAAGTGTACAACAATAAAGAATCTCTTGTATTGTCTCAGGAAAGCTCATCAGTCCTCTTTTTAAAATTATAAAAATCCATTTTCAAGCAGCTGTCTCTTCTTTCTCTTTTTTATGTTCCAGGAAAGAGAACTTTTAAAAACTGTTGGCAACTCTTTCAACAATATCAGACTAAAATTACCAGGCCCTTAACTACTTCAGTCCTGAGAATTTCAGTTTTCTCTCCCTCATCTTTGCGTATTGAACTGGGAGATCATAATTCAAATAAATTCTATGAGTTTTAGAGGTCAATGTCAGCCTTCAAATTTGAGATGGCTTAAATGTCACAACATGCTAATGATAATACTTGTCATTTTTTGCAAGGTAGTCCTAGACAGGTAATACAGTCTAGGATTTCATGTTTCTAATCCCCTAGATTTTTAAACCTTCAGGTTGCTGACAAAAACTTAAAATTCAATATTCCTATGTTAACAGATAAACACAAAGAATGTAATTTCTTTTTTTTTCCTTTTTTTTTTTTCCTTACTTAACAGTGGGCATTGACAATGTTAAAGGAGTTAAAGATGGGCCATTAACGTTTATGTACTCTTCAGGTACCACAAATGCCCAAGTAAATATCAATATGGATAAATAAAAATTATTTGAAGGACCTCTGACCAGCCTTTCCATGTAGGTGAATTATGCAGAATATTGTGGCATACTGTATGAAATGTTTTATTTGACTGTCAAACTATAATGGCCGGAATGGTTACAGCTCAGGTTTCTTCCTGGCAAAGATTTTTCTTGACCTTGAGTACCATATATATAAAGTTAAAAATAGCACATTATTGACTAAACAAAAATACCAAGAGGAATTTCAGAGCTAGCAAATGTCAGTTTTCAAATAGCATAGTAAAAACTGCCTTGATTAAGGGTGAAATTTGCCCCCTGCAGTTCTAAAGGCATGTGCACCACTTGAGTCCCATTTAAATTTTCCAAATGGAAGTTAAGTGGTGAATTCCACTCCAAGTACAGCTTTTAAATGTTCTTTTCTTCGTTACATAAAACCTTTAGTTCTTAAACTTTGATTTTAAAAAGTATTAGCAGTGTTCAGGGTGGTACATTTTTCATTGTGTCTAAATATTATTTTCAGGCCTTTATCTTAAATGGATTTTGTTAATAAAGAAAATAATAGAGTCCCAGGAAATGGTGACGTGACTGTAATAGACTTGGTTCAGTAAAGCTTCTGCTGTTAATTAAGAAACTTTCAGCTTTGAAGTTCAGCAAAAAAAAAATTCTTATTAGCAAAGGTATGTTAGGTCAGTAATAATGCAGATTTGCCTTTGAACATTATATCTAATAAATCCAGAGAGAATTAAGACAATTATATTTTATCAGAAACATGTAGAGGCAAGGACCAACAAGGGGGATGGATTGTGACTTTGGTATTAATTACAAAACTGTTTTAGGAAATAATCAATCCTTTGTTAATCAGGGCAGGTATATGAAACGACAAAGAAATTATTTATCAAGCCACAAGGGTGAAAATAGTAGACAAGGGATTATGGGGATAAGTCTCTGAATTGTAGAGCAATCATATGGGCCTTTCTTTGCATTTTAGGTTGTATTTCTAATTGTATTCTACTCCAAATATCACTAATTAACATAGAAGTGAAACATTAAATGCTATAAACCATAAGAGACACATGAATTAGACCATTTCATTTTTCAATGTTCCAGCTGGACTCTCAGAACACATGATTATTATTTTTCAGTCTTAATTTCTGAATATATTTAGCGTGACTTGAGGGACAGAATACATTTAGTCTTCTCAATTGTTCTTGCAGTAAATCCAAACTGTATTGTTGAAACCAGAGCCACCAGAAAATTTATTGTAAGTCTCATCAAAAAAAGAACAAACCAACCAGATCATGCACTAAAATAAATCTGAATTACAGTATTTGTTCACAGTCATTTGAATAATTTATTTTCATTTCAGTGGATTTTGACGATATACTCAGTTCATTGACCAAAATAGACATCAGAAAGAAAACATGGTGATAAAAACTGTAAGAATAAGAGCTATTACTAAACAATCTAGTTATTTCTTCTTACACAGGACACTGTCTTTTCCAAATTTTACAAATTCCTTAGACTCATCTATTCTTCCCATTATATGATTCAAGTAAATTATGAAATAAGAAATAAATCTCACTTTAACTGGATCTTTGGGAATAACGAAGTAGCAAATTAGGCACCATACCTATAGTACGGTTACAACAATGCCTGAGAGAAGACATGTTTGTCCTGTTGGCTCTTGTATTACATCATAATATTTATCTCTTAATTTTTGATGCTTACACTTCTTAGGAAAATATTCCAGAGGTGTCAGAAGCACTTTTTTTTTTTCCTCCTACTTATTTTCAAATAGTTCTTTGACTTTTTCTTTGATATTTTTTCAGCTGGTGCTCGGTGGGTGCATCATGATCTCTGCATAAGTGTGATAGGTGAAGTCCAAGTATGAATTCACCTCTTTTTCTATTTTACACCAATCTTACAACGTTGTAACTGTCCACATCTCTTGGAATTTGCATGTCATTTCTACTCTGTATGAGCTGCTGCTTATTTCACTCTCTCTGACATATGCTAGCTCAGTGACTGATCTTTCCATTATGGCACAGCCCAGAGACACCAGGTGTTGTATCCAACCAAACACAAATGTAGTGAGAGTTTTTGTTACAAAGAGCTTTCAATATATGTAGACCTATTAGATGAAATGCAAGAGGGGAAGTAGAAGCTTGCAGAGAGGAAAAAGTTGTCTAAAAAAACATAAAAGTCTTTCACCAGCTTCATTTTCTTCACAAATCCCTCAAGACTCCATGTCCTGTGGTTGCTTTTTTTGTAGCTGCCCATTTTTTTGTTCATTATTGTAAGCTCCTGGCAGCAGGATGTTGCTGTGCATGTCCATATGTCCTCTTTGCTCCGTCCCACAGAACAAATAACGGCAGCTCTGACCCTAGCGCTTCAGTTCTCAAGTGAAGGATTTTGTGGTGGCTAAAGTGAAGCTGCCCACTTAATCTGTTATGCAAAATGGAAGTTCATTTGACTGACCAAACAAGGTGAATGGTGCTGACAGATGGGGACTGTAGGAAATCAAAAATCAATTGATCAAAGATTTTTTTTTTTCCCTAGGAATCTTCAAATTAAAGACATGGTCTTCAAACCATCTGTTCTTCCCAATTCAGTTCTTTGACTCTCTTGCTAATATCCATCAAAGTGCTGGTTTCCATTGGAAAAACACCTCCAAGGGTATTAGATTGCCAGAGATTTGTTTTAGTGTGGCTTTTAACTATTACCTCCTGAAAGAAAAAAGAGGATACAATATTCCTCTTCTGCAAAAAAAAGATATATTTTTCTTTCTTTTTCGGTCAGATAATTGTTCAACACTGGTTTTGTTTTTTTCAGGTTCTGTTTTTATTAACTAAATACCTGCACATTTAAAAACCTTTTATCTCATTTGCACTCTTTCTTCTGTCGGAAATATATCTCTGAGATGTTACTCTCTCATCTGTTGCAAGCATTTGCTGGATTTCTTAAACTGATCTCCAAGTGTCAGCTACACAATGCCAATGTGGATTGGAACCCAGGCAATTTTCACAGCCAAGCCAAAATCTTAACAACTAAACACGGCTTTTCTTTATGCAGATCCTCCCAATGTCACCTCTCACTGAGTTCTGATATATTGTCCGTAGAAAGGAGGGCTGATTCTGAATGCTAGCAATAACCTCTGACAGCTATACCTGACGTTAACTGAGTAAATTTCCGTTATCCAAAATATACCTGCTTTTTTCCCCCCTCAAGACCTTCATTCAGCAGAATGGCTCTAGGCTATTTTTGTCATGGTTTGAGAAATGGCTTAGTGTGATTTTTTGATGCAAGTTAATACAGTGATAAGCACAGTAAAGTCTCCAGGAATAGCAAATCATTAATTTACTTCAGAAAATAAGACTTCAGTGATGAATAAACCCCATAAGGATTCTATAGTTTTAAGCAGCTTCACTGGCAACGAATACCTGAATTGCCTGAAAGAAAAGTAAAACACTACTAAACCAGCAGTTACAGAGTTGATCAGCAAATAAGCTTTAAGATGGAGTGTGCTTGACAAAGTAGTTTGAGATTAAACTTCACTAAAATGGATGATCTTTATTTTAAACGCATTATACCCCATAATTATAGGAGCAGATAACTGGAAGATGTAGTTAAGAAGGGTGAAGAAGAAGGTTTTATGCAAAATAAATCATTTTGCACTGTCATTACAATGTACGCAATATAATGAGTCAGGGCCCAGTTTCATATGTATTAATAAATTGGTAAGACCTGCTGATGGAAATACTCACAGTAAAATTGTTTGAGTTGTTCTGAGGTTTCTGGTCCAGACTTCTTCAGCCCACACCTGCTGCCTCTGTTGTACCAGAAGCAAGACAAAGACAACCTTCCACTTTAGTGTTGCTTCATTTTGCTCATTATGCTTGAAGTCATTTCCCAATCTACCAATCATCATTTAAATTCTGTCTCAGTTAAGTTATTCTTAACAGACTATTTCAGCTGATAAGAGTTAGACGCCACTGAGGCAAATAACTAATGCAAGATCCTGGATTCACCAAAAACCCAGAGTATTACCCTTGTAAGATGATGGGCCAGACACTCTGATGTCTCTGTTGAGAGAGACCTTTAGAAATAGTCTTTTCCATTATTTGAGATTTTAATTACCAAAACCAAGTTATGAACTGCTCTTGAGCCAGGAATTGTGAAGAATACATCTATAGCAATGTGTAAGGAACAGTAATAATGCAAAGCTGTTAGTGACTTCTAACCGGGTAAAACTCCTAAATGGTCAAATAACAACTTATCACACCTCTAGCTTATCTGTCAATATATCCACATGACACCTCTAACGAAAAAAATTTAAAACATTGACTTCCTAAAGTACAGTGATTCCTCACTTTTACTCTCAAATTGCAGTTGCACTTCTGGTGGTTAAGCTCACTTCTACAATCAAATTCATCCTAGATTTATGGAGCCAGTTGTAAGCGCCATGACATTATTTGGGCTCCGGTCCCGGTTTGGCTGCCTGTGCTGAAGAAGGAATTTGACAGCTTTGCTTCTACTCGCTCTGTGAAAACTTGCCTGAAGAATGAAATAACAGAATTATGTCAAAAAAATTAAATAATAGCATCCTTTGGTAGCTGGGGTGATGTTAAGCTTGTGTATTGAGTAGAATTAGATTTTTTTTTATTCTTCTATGAGTTCTAACATTTGCATTTCAAAACTGATAATACATGCAGATCAGGAATGTGACATTTCTGAGGTATTTATAAAATGAAATTAAAAAAATAGCACTATTTATCCTGGTTATTCTTTAAATCGTGTTATTCTGGAAAAAATCAAGATTCTGTGCTTAGTTATCTGAAGCCAAAGCATACATTGCCAGGCAAACAATAAATCCTTGTAGATTTTAATTTACACAGAACTTGTAATCACCCTGATATCAAGAGGAGGGGATTAAAATTGCAGGTACAGGATAATATGTAATAATAGTGCTCCTCTGCACAAGGCCTAAGCCTCAATGGTCTCCTCAGGGACTCTACCACCCCTTGAAATTCAAGAAAGGCACTGAATCAAAGAACTTTAGGGTTCTGGCAATTAAAAAGAGCGTTAAGGTCCACATAAATGTCAGTACACCGCCCGTACATGCCATGAATGGATTGCACATACAGCCTTATGCACAGGAAGGCAGAGTTTTTTGGAACTTCTTCCTAAAAAACAGTTTGATTTACAAAGACAAGAATCCGCTATGCAGAATGATGCATCTTCCCAGTAGTCTGTTTTAAACAATGAAAAGATTAATTCATCATATTCTTGAAAACAACAAAGGGAAGGAAAATAGCCATGTCAACAAAGGAGAACTGGTCTGCCCAATGGGGACATTCCCTCATGCACTACAGTAAGGATATGAAACCAAGACTTCCACTGCTGATCAAAAGAATATACAATTTCCTTTGTGTGAAGGTTGTCTGAAGTGACATGGCTACAAAAAATCCCTGTCCTGCTTTTCTTATCCTTAATTATTTCCTATGTTAAGTCCAGAGGACCAACGTGAAAGAAGCAAAATTAACCCTGACATTTTTTTCATGCACAATTAAAAAATACTTTAGAAAATAAAATTTAAGAGAAAGCCCCCAAAGCAAAACTTAGAATTTCAGTGGTAGGTTTATTAAAAGAGTTGGTTGGCAATTAATTAATTACTGTAATAATTTTCAGCATTGGAAATCACTCACATCTTAACCAGAGGGTCTCAAAGGAAAAGGAACACTGAAATGTCTTGGCCATGATACAAATAAGAAAATCTAGCCAGGCAAACTGTAATACATAACAGATTGTGTGAACCTTGTTTCATGAATGAATCAGAGCCATGACATCGTTTTGGAGATAACCTACTGGCTCTAAGATGGTGCATTTAGTCCTGCTCTTCACAGCTTAATGTCAACCTTACAAACAAGATTTGACAATTTAAAAAATAACACAGAAACCACTTGTACACATGGAATATGATCCAGAGCTCACTGAGTTTAATGGAAAATCTCACTTCCATTGATGTCAGTGATCTTTGGATGAAAGTTCTTTAAGGGATCTTCTGGAAAGAGTGAGGTGGAGTGTTGTGCTAGTAATTTAAAATTGCTTCCTCCATAGTCAATCTAATCACAATATATATATAGCACAAAATATTCACAAAAGAACAAGAAACTAGAAGGGTTTTGTGCAAAAATGTACAATTTTCTTCTTTCTTATCATCCCCAACAAGGGACTTTTTAGACATGAGATCCATCCATAAGTCTTCAGGGAATATACACAAATACAACTATATCTTTTCAGGTTTTCAGAATTTGCTGAGCAACTGGGCAATTTGGCCAAAATTTTGACTCTTAGTTAAGATGCAAGAATAATCCAGAAACTTTCTTTCTTTCCAGGCCTTACGTTGTTTGCAGGCTTCTGAAAGCAATTATTTTTACTGATAAATGGAATTATTTTGATAAAAACTTATTTAATTTTTATATTGCAGAACCTTGGGATATGACATGGAACCCATTCAAATGAGATCCCAGCCATGATAGGAGCCTTAAGCTTAGATGTCATTTTGGTCTCCCACTGGGTGCCTACTCACACCTAGTCCACAAGAACAGGAACTCCAGGTTGCACATGTACCACACTGATGGGATGCTTGAGCCATCTCCAGAAATAGGACTGCAGCCATACACCGAATTTTTTTGCTGGCTGTTCGTTGTGTTCACCTTCGGTTCATTGTATGTACACTGGTTTTAGTATGTCTGCACTGCAGTGCACCACATGTCACAGCCGCAATAGTTCGGTTAAAATTTGCTTTGGGGCTTTCCATGCCAGCCCGTGTTTCCTGACTTAAACATACTTCTCTGTAATGAGAGTCTCTGGGTCTTTGAGTGAGTCTCAATGACTTGTAATTTACCAGAGGAGTGACTTTGTGACCTAATGACCTTAAATACTGTCTAATGATTAAGCAATTTTTCTACATATTTAATTTCTGCATATTCTGCACACTATAAAATTAATGGTGATCATAGCAACAGAGATGCAAAGTGATCATAAACGCATTATATTTAAAGGATTAATCTGGATTTCATGTCTTTATAACAGTTAATAGAGAGCCCATACAGAATGAATTAGGACCAAGGACCAGTCAAAGCTCTTTAAGATTATTTTCAAGTTTCACTGGCACTAACAACTTTTTACTTGATCTTTACTTAACCTTTACTGAAATGTTTATTATGCTATTCTACATATAAATATCATCTTTATATATGTATATTTTTAAATTTATATATACATATATAAACATTTATGTATATAAATACATATTATACACATATACACTTTCTGTATATCACATATTCAGAAAGCAGGGACACCTCCTGCAAAACAAAGGTAAGAGGCAGTTTTTTTTCTTTTCAGAACAGGTCTATAGCTTAAATACAAGGTACCTTCACCTTTTGTACATGGCAATTCACACCCTTTCTCAGTGTTGCACTGTAGATAATTACACTTTAACCGTTAACGGAAGAGGAAGGCAAATCTTAAGATTGAAGAATTTGGGGGGGGCAATGACAAACAAAATGAAAATCAAATTGAAGGAAGTGTGTACAGAAGTGGACAGAAAGCACAGTGAGGGAAAATAACCTGATTTTTCATTTGGATAACCGAGAGAGGCTGTCAAATGTTTTCACCTCCAGGGCTTTCTTTGAATTAGCACTAGTTTGACAGTTGCTGCTGTGAGGTGCCTCAGGATTAAAAGTGTGGAGAATAGAGATGTCATTCTGACTCCAAGAGAAGATGACATTCAGTAGATTTGTATTGGATTGCATCTTTATCACAGTAAAAAGCATGTCTCACTTGTTCTAGTAAGTGTCTTGCTTGCTTTTCATTTTCTGGACATCAAAAAATGCAGACTGACAGTCTGATTAGCTCTCATAACTTCCATTAATGATTCTTCATTCAATCACATTTTAAGGGACATTTATTTTTTAAGATCAAGGATTTAAAGGGCAAGGCAATAATGCCATACCAATTATTTTCTTCTTTCAGGTGTCCTCATGAAATGCAGAAATTATTTTGCTATTCAACCAAAATGTGAAAATATTTATCAAAATCGTCACTGAATGTAAATGTTGTCTCCCATGAGAGTTCTACCTGCAATTGAACCATTTGGAAAACAGCATGGGTAATTATATTATCCATGTCTGTTTAATTCACATTTCAAAATAAGCCTGAGGATTTATTAAAATAGAAAAAAATGTCCTGATACGTTTTTTGGGGAACTACTCCTAATGTTTCACTAAGGAAAAAAAAAAAAAGGAATGTCCTCCCCTGGGTATTCTAAGGATTAAGAGGTGTAGGAATAGTTTAGCTTGGCGAGCAATCTCTATATCTCAACTCCTCCTTCTTTTAAATATAGAAATGATAACAACCCCGTAAGAATAATATTTGAAGAGATTTTCAAAAAATGTACTGATTTTGAAAATTAGCCCAGGGTACATCAGGAAAGACCAAGTCACAGGATATCATGCTCAGTCTTTCTTAAATGTAATATTATTAATATGTCTAATATTTTGCAACTGAAAATAGGATCATCTTAAGTGGTTAGTCTCTTGTGAAATTATGGCATCCCAATTTATTCTGAGCTTTTTATTTTTTTCTCAAATTTAGGATTCAATATTAATATGCATAAAATATTAGTAAACTGGGAGTCTCTTTAAATTAGGTGTTTTAATTAAGTGGCATCTAGATGGTGGGAAATAAAGAGAGTCTTAAAACATGATGAATATGCAATTCAGAGGCAGAAATAGCAACAGAATTTATATCCTCTGCAGTGTTAGTCTTAAAATCTGCACTTAGTAGTGTCCTTTCTGTAAGTATTACCAAATCAGCATAGAAAACTAAATGGATTAAATTAAGAACTCACCCAACTTTATGGTAAATTCATACTTTTATGCTTTTAATTTTTAGCCAGCCTCACTCTTCAGCTGAGATAATTGTTTTCACTCATTATACCCTTACAGAAAGAAATAGTATTCCCTACTCAGGCTTTACTTAGCCTGATGAAATGAGACAAGCATTTTAGCCTCTTGTGGTAAAAGAATCTGTTCTTTTTCTTAAACAATTCTATTTTCCCTGAGTTTGCTTTCTGATTTCTACAGAAAAGGTATTGCTTAATGCACTTCAGTTTCACATTTGCCTTTTTCTTGATGGTCTTGTAGTGATGTCTTTCAGATGTCCTATGATGGACTATGATCCTCCCATGACATTTCTCGGCAAAAAGCTGCTGGCTCATTTGAGAAATTTTGATTGCTTATCCCTGACTACTTGACCTCCATAATTTCTTTTCATTTCTATTCTTTTCCTCCTTTAATATAATAATTCTTCCATGATACTTAGATTTTGTTCCTGCAGTGCTGCCCAGCTTTGAATCGTCAGTAAATTCTATGAACTTACATTTAACCTCTGATGCCAAGATCATTAACAAAGCTTTCATAAGACTCTTATCTAGATCAACTCTTGAGACTCTTTCCTGTTTTCTGTACCATATTCTGTTTATCAAGCCCTTTGTTTAACTTTAAAATTTTGTTACCAATCCTAATTTTTTCCAATTTCTACATTAATTGCACATATGACAGTTTCTGAGGCACATCACTGAAGCCTCGACTAGAACTATGGCGCTTCCTTTGCTAAGAAAAGCAGGTATCCCGCAAAGGATAGCTCAGACTAGACATTTTGTGTTTTATTACCCCATCTATTTGTTTGGGTAACACCAACTAAGTTAACCGAACTACATAACTTAGCTAAATAAGACAAATATTTTTATTGTGATGGTACCTTCACAGCAGTTGTAACCCTCAGTTTGACATTCCCATGCCTTATACTAGTAAGAGTATTATGACTGATGGAAATATTCCTGTCCGCAGTCCAGGTGTATATTCTGTACATGTGAAGTGGACTGTAATCAAAGGAAAATGAAAAAGCAAGACTGTTGTCCAAAAGGAAATAAGGTTTTGTCTAGAGTGTGGTTTTGCCATGATCTTCTGATGGCAATTTGAGAAAGTTGCCCAGAAAAGTATTTATACCATGTTCTGATTTCCACAAAGTCAAGCTGTCATGTTAAAGTTATTTGGTTTAGGATTTTTAAAAGCATATATAATTTCTGCTAGGAATAAACTCAACCCCTAATCAGAGATCCAAACATTTGTTAGGTTTTTGGAATTTCAATCCCACGGCTGAACTTTTTGGCTAGGACTTACTCGAATTTCCATGTATAAACACAAAATTAAACAATCTACAAAGATATGGCTTTTCTAACCAGTAAAATGAAGTAACACTTTATGGATTGATTTACCTGTTACTTTCCTTCTGATCTCTTTTCCTTGTAAAATGTTTACGTTGTCACATCTGTGGGACTGAAAACTGAGCTCCTCCACAGAGTAGTTTAAGCACAGGTAGACAAGAGGCATGGTGCTCCCTCTTCTCCATACCTTGCCCCACCCCTGGAGAGCTTGTTCAAAAAGTGAGGGAATAGGTCTTTCTTCTTGTTTGTCCCTTCATACTTCTTTCTCCTGAGACTGACAGCAGTGATGTTCACTGTATTTATATGCCCACTCAACTGATAGGAACTGCCTTGGAAAAAATGGCTCGTTTCATTTAGACCAAAGTTATTAGAAAACAACGACAACATTCTGTCGTTATTGACCGTAACTGCATTTGAACTGGTATAACAGAAAGGAAAGGCTGATAATCCCCTTCTGACAATGCATCTCTTGGGGTAATCAGTCTGTAAAGTTGCTGCAGAATACGGAGGAATGTTAGGATGGAAAACTGGAGGACACATAAAAGACCAGTGCAATGAAAAAAAAATACAGACATGAAAACTTCATCAGTGAGTGCATCAGAGCATTTATTCTTTTTCAGTTGTTCTACTGCTTACCATTAACGTAAGTTTTTCCAAAACACATCCCTTATCAAAAAAACAGTTATCCTTATTTTCAGAATGCGAATTATAATTCCAAAAGGAATAAAGGATTTCTCATATGTGGAAAGTTTGTTTTAAAAAGTCATACAAGTCTATGGGGCCGGATGGGAGCCACCCAAAGGTAGTGAGGGAGCTGGTGGAAGTGCTCACCAAGATACTTTCCATCATTTCTCAGCAATCTTGGTTAAACGGGGAGGTCCCAGTTGACTGGAGGTTAGCAAATGTGATACCCACCTACAAGAAGGGCTGGAAAGAGGATCAGGGAACTACAGACATGTCAGTCTGACCTCAGTGACATGGAAGGTTATGGAGCACATTGAGTGCCATCACATGGAACCTACAGGACAACCAGGTGATCAGGCCCAGTCAGCATGGGTTTATGAAAGGCAGGTCCTGTTTAACCAGCCCTATCTCATTCTATGACAGGGTGATCTGCTTAGTGGATGACAGAAAGGTTATGGATGTTATCTACTTAGATTTTAGTAGAGCCTTTGACACTATTTCCCACAGCATTCTCCTGGAGAAACTAGCCGGGTGAAAAACTGTCTGGATGGCCGGGCCCAAAGCGTTGGAGTGAATGGAGTTAAATGTAATTGGTGGCTGGTCACAAGCGGTGTTCTCCAGGGCTCAGTATTGGGTCCAGTTCTGTTTAATGTCATTATCAATGATCTGGATGAGGGGATTCAGGGCACTCTCAGTACATTTGCAGATAACACCACATTAGGCAGGAGTGTTGATCTGCTGGAGGGAGGAGGGCTCTGCAGAGGGATCTGGACAGGCTGGATCGATGGGCAGAGGTCAACTGTATGAGGTTTAATAAGGCCAAGTGCTGGGTCCTGCACTTGGGTCACAACAACCCCATGCAACACTACACACTTGGGGAGGAGTGGCTGGAGAGCAGCCTGGCGGAAAGGGACCTGGGGGTGCTGGTTGACAGCCGGCTGAATATGAGCCGGCAGTGTGCCCAGGTGGCCAAGAAGGCCAACAGCGTCCTGGCCGGTATCAGAAATAGTGTAGCCAGCAGGAGCAGGACAGGGATTGTGCCCCTGTACTCGGCACTGGTGAGGGGTCTGGAGCACAAGTCTTATGAGGAGCGGCTGAGGAAACTGGTGTTATTTAGTCTGGAGAAGAGGAGGCTGAGGGGAGACTTTATCACTCTCTAAACAACCCAAAAGTAGGTTGTAGCGAGGTGAGTGTTGGCCTCTTCTCCCAAGAAACCAGCGATAGGACAAGAGGAAATGGCCTCAAGTTGCGCCAGGGGAGATTTAGATTGGATCTTAGGTAAATTTACTTCATGGAAAAGGTTATCAAGCACTGGAACAGGCCACCCAGGGAGGTGGCTGAGTCACCATCCCTGGAGGTATTTAAAAGGTGTGTAGATGTGGTGCTTAGGGACATGGTTTAGTGGTGGACTTGGCAGTGTTAGGTTAATGGTTGGGCTCTATGATCTTAAATGTCTTTTCCAACTGACATGATTATATGATTCTATGAAAAAATCTACATAAAATTACTGCTAATTAGCCTTCTCTAGGCAATGATAAAATGGTGTAGAGCACTGCTATTATTTATTATAATGTTTACTACAGAACAGCTTCTGGAGCAAACAGATATATATATACCCTTGCTCTGCTGGGCACTGGGAAAATAAAATGATTTACAGTCATGTCCTAAATTGCTTACAATCTATTGTGGTTTATCCCCAGCCAGCAACTAAGCCTCACACAGCCACTCACTCACTCCCCCATGGCAGAGGAGAAAATCAGAAGAGTAAAAGCGACAAAAATTGTGGCTTGGCATAAAGACAGTTTAACAGGTAAAGCAAAAGCCGCACACACAAGCAAAGTACCCTCTCCCCACGGGCAGGCAGGGGTTCAGCCATCTCCAGGGAAGCAGGGCTGTATCACGCGTAATGGTTTCTTGGGAAGACAGATGCCATCACTCTGAACATACTCCTTTCCTTCTTCTTCCCCCAGCTTTATATGCTGAGCATGATGTCGTATGGTATGGAATATCCCTTTGGCCAGCCTGGGTCAGCTGTCCTGGCTGTGTCCCCTCTCAACTTCTTGTGCACCCCCAGTCTACTTGCTGGGGGGGTGGTGTGAGAAACAGAAAATGCCTTGACTCTGTGTCAGCACTGCTCAGCAATAACCAAAACATTCCTGAATTACCAGCACCGTTTTCAGCACAAATCCAAAACATAGCCCCGTATCAGCTATTGTGACAAAAACTGACTCTATCCCAGCCAAAATCAGCACACAATTTAAACAGAAAGGGAGCCAAAAGATTAATGAAAAATATGGAAAATTACCTGGCATATGTAAGGAAAAATGGTTTGGAAACTACTGCATTAATTCTACACTTATTTGGGAAAGACATTTAGAAAATGAAACAGAAAAGGAATGATGGTGTTAAAAAGACAGCCAGGAAACAAGGAAGAAGAGCAGGAATAGAAAGATAAGGGGTGCCAGTGAGAAGAATGTGACTGAAAAACTGTGGAGATGATGAAGAAAAGATCAGTAGGAGAATAAACTTCCAGGACAGGGAATCCTACTAATGGGTCTAATATTAGGTTATACCACATTTACCCTATGTTCATAAAGTTTAGTTAAGATGGAGAGTTTAATTTTAATAGGTTGGTGAGAGACAGCTAAACATGGCTAAAGAATGGATTTCTATTCACTATAAAAGTGTTAGGACGTCAAAATATTTTTGACTTAAATGAGAGTAAAATTCCCTCTCTAACTTTATTACATTGGTTTAATAAGTCTATTTAGATATTTTATAATTTTAAAATTTCACTTGTTATGTAATATTAATATTGAAAGAAAAACATTTCAAAAATATGAAAGTTTTTGTTCCTAGAAATCAAAAAATCATGTCATAATATTTTCAAAGTGTTTTATTTTCTTTACATTACCATACAATACAATTTTGTCCAAGCCGTATCTTTTCACGTTAAAAACAATTGAACTGGTTTTCCCTGAATAGCACTGAGTGGGGTGGGTTGACCTTGGCTGGATGCCAAGTGCCCACCAAAGCTGCCGTATCACCCCCCTCCTCAGCTGGGCCGGGGAGAGGAAAATATAATTAAAAGCTTGTGGGTTGAGATAAGGACGGGGAGAGCTCAGTCAGCAGTTATTGTCACGGGCAAAACAGACTCGACTTGGGGAAATTAGTTTAATTTATTGCCAATCAAAATCAGAGTAAGGTAATGAGAAATAAGATCAAATCTTAAAACCCCTTCCCCCCACCCCTCCCTTCTTCCTGGGCTCAACTTCACTCCCCATTTCTCTCCCTCCTCCCCCCGAGCGGCGCAGGGGGACGGGGAATGGGGGTTGTGGTCAGTTCATCACACCTGGTCTCTGCCGCTCCTTCCTCCTCAGGGAGAGGACTCCTCACCCTCTGCCCTGCTCCAGCCTGGGGTCCCTCCCACGGCAGACAGTCCTCCACGGACTTCTCCAACGTGAATCCTTCCACGGGCTGCAGTTCTTCACGAGCTGCTCCAGCCTGGGTCCCCCCACGGGTGCCATCCTTCAGGAACAGGCTGCTCCAGCCTGGCCCCCGCGGGGTCCCAGGTCCTGCCAGCAAACCTGCTCCAGCCGGGGCTCCTCTCTCTCCCCACGGGGCCACAGGCCCTGCCAGGAGCCGGCCCCAGCGCGGGCTGCCCACGGGGTCACGGCCTCCTTCGGGCATCCCCCTGCTCCGGCGTGGGGCCCTCCCCGGGTGCGGGTGCAGATCTGCTCCCCCGTGGAGCTCCATGGCCGCAGGGGCACAGCCGGCCTCCCCGGGGGCTTCCCCGGGGCTGCCGGGGAACCTCTGCTCCGGCGCCTGGAGCCCTCCTGCCCCTCCTGCTCTGGGCTGGGGGCTGCGGGGCTGCTCCTCTCACACGGTCTCACTCCTCTCTCCCTCTGCTGCAATTCCAGGGTTTTTTTTTCCCCTTATTAACTATGTTATCTCAGAGGCACTACCACCATCGCTGATGGGCTCGGCCCTAGCCAGTGGTGGGTCCATCTTGCAGCCGGCTGCGCTGGCTCTACTAGACATGGTAGAAGCTTCTGGCAGCTTCTCGCAGAACCCATCCTGCAGCTCCCCCCCGCTACCAAAACCTTGTCACCCAAACCCAATATAATGAGAGAAAAGTATTTGCATGGAATTTTTCCAGCCAGCTCTTTTATTAACATCTTCAATTTCCTGTGCTAGAGTTATAACTTCAATTAATTTTCTAAACGGATCTTCGACATAAAAATACAAGCCATGCTGTGAATATGGCGGGAGGGGGACCGGTCACTTCTGCATCCTGCGAGCCAGAACTTGTATGTATAGGGAGTGGCACTAACGTACATGCTGTGGCCACAGTTATCCCTGAGGAACTTAATGACTAAGGAAAACAATTTGATGCATGAAAATAATTTTAGAGAGCACAGAGCCGGGTAAATGGATATGAACTTTGAAATGGAGGAGAACTGCAAAGAAATAGCATGGGAACCATCAACTTTACCTCTGCAATTGAAGGACAAAGCCCACGTTTGCTCTTTTAACTGAAGATTTGCTTCATTTGTATGTGTTCCATTCCTATGGTCATGAGATGACTCATTCACACACCCCAGCCCAGGATTGTCCGGTTGGTTTTAGATCAGTAGGTAGAAAAAGAGTTTCTCTCTCCTTCTGCGGAAAAAAGCAACTCATATATATATAGGTTTTGTTTGATCTTGCCCCTTACATTTATTTTTGGTCAAGCAAAGTAAAGAAAGTTGGCAGATTTTTGGTCAGCTTCACTGGGATGAGAAAAATCAGAAAGAGGAGGAAAACTTCCCTGTGGTATGTATACCGAACCCATTGCCATAATTCCTTTCTCTATGATTCTCAGCAGATGTAAACCAGCAAAATTCACTTCACTTGCATTATTTAGCATTTTCCTTCCAGTGAAAATTTAACATCAGTGAAAATCTGATTATTTATAACAACTTCTTCACATTTCTAGATATTTGATTTTTGCAGAGAACACTAATCTTTCACAATGTAGACTTTTATGCAAGATCTGATTAAGGCAACATTGAAGAGATTCTTCCACCAAGACTTTTGTTCCTTTTTGTTTTCTCCTTTTGCTGAGCCTCAGCTACATGACATGCACAGTAAGAGTACAATACTGCTTTAGCAAATGAAGAATGTAACTCCTAGTAAATCATCATTCTTCTTTCAAATTCAGAAAACACTTCCATGACAGAGAACATATGAGATATTGAATGATATACCTTTATTCTCTCCAAAAGTTTTATTCTATCTTCCATCTCATATAATTGCATTTTCTTTCTGTGAAACTTTCTCTGGCTCTGTGTACAGTAATCATATAGTAAAAAAAAAGAAAGACATATCCACCCATAGACTGAATTTGAATGACAGCTGATCCTGACTGCAGACCAGAGTCATTACATTTATAAGGTACCTCAGGTAGGAAAGTTTGATTAATATTAAACAAAGCCCATTTAATGCTACATCCTTTTCAGAATGGAGTGGCACATTTAATAATTATATGAAATGGTTTTGATTTCTAACACCTGTTCCGCACCTTTTTCATTTCCATGAGATTGACAGGATAAGAATACTTAATGCCCAAACAAGAAATGCTAATACTCATAACCATTAAACTTTTTTTTTCTTCAGTGTGACTCCATGATTGAAACAAAAATTGTTTCCTACATTAGTTCCTCCATTATGTTCTTTTTTATATGGAAAAGAACAAAAGAATACGTTGTTTAAAGCTGTAGATTTACTAGTCCTACAACTGTGTTATTAATACAAAAAATACAAAAAATATGTATTGAAGATGCAAAATCCCATCTAGACAGAACTATTCTAAGAGGAAATTGGTTTGTGTATTCCTTTTATTCATATTTATTCAACTAACTTTTGCAGTGATGAATAACAAATGTATATATATACACATGAAATGTATCTATGACCAGGTGACCCACCTAGTGGATGAGGGAAAGACTGTGGACGTTGTCTACCTGGACTTTAGGAAAGCCTTTGACAGCGTCTCCCACAGCATTCTCCTGGAGAAACTGGCGGCTCGTGGCTTAGACAGGTTTACTCTTCGCTGGGTGAGGAACTGGCTGGATGGCCGAGCCCAGAGAGTTGCGGTGAATGGCGTTAAATCCGGCTGGCGGCCGGTCACGAGTGGTGTTCCCAGGGCTCGGTTCTGGGGCCGGTCTTGTTCAATATCTTTATTGACGATCTGGATGAGGGAATTGAGTGCTCCCTCAGTAAGTTTGCAGATGACACCAAGTTGGGTGGGAGTGTTGATCTGCTGGAAGGTAGGAGGGCTCTGCACAGGGATCTGGACAGGCTGGATCGATGGGCAGAGGTCAACTGTATGAGGTTTAATAAGGCCAAGTGCAGGGTCCTGCACTTTGGCCACAACAACCCCATGCAATGCTACAGGCTTGGGGAGGAGTGGCTGGAGAGCAGCCCGGCGGAAAGGGACCTGGGGGTGCTGGTTGACAGCCGGCTGAACATGAGCCGGCAGTGTGCCCAGGTGGCCAAGAAGGCCAACAGCATCCTGGCCTGTATCAGGAATAGTGTGGCCAGCAGGAGTAGGGAAGTGATCGTGCCCCTGTACTTGGCACTGGTGAGGCCGCACCTTGAATCCTGTGTTCAGTTTTGGGCCCCTCACTACAAGAAGGACATTGAGGTGCTGGAGCATGTCCAGAGTAGGGCAACGAAGCTGGTGAGGGGTCTGGAGCACAAGTCTGATGAGGAGCGGCTGAGGGAACTGGGGTTGTTCAGTCTGGAGAAGAGGAGGCTGAGGGGAGACCTTATCGCTCTCTACAACTACCTGAAAGGGGGTTGTGGTGACGAGGGTGTTGGTCTCTTCTCCCAAGTAACTAGTGATAGGACGAGAGGAAATGGCCTCAAGTTGTGCCAGGGGAGGTGTAGATTGGATATTAGGAAAAATTTCTGCACCGAGAGGGTGGTCAAGCATTGGAAGAGACTGCCCAGGGAGGTGGTAGAGTCACCATCACTGGGGATCTTCAAAAATCGTGTGGATGTGGCCCTTCAGGACATGGTTTAGTGGGCATGGTGGTCTTGGGTTAACGGTTGGACTTGATGATCTTGAAGGTTCTTTACAACCTTAATGGTTCTGTGATTCTGTGGTTCTGTGAAAGCTCCATATGTCAAATAGATGTTAACACACGGAAGAAAAAATATTATTCCATGCTACGCTATGAATGGGTCTGAAACTGGTTGTGTTAGTTAG
The DNA here is from genome assembly GCF_964289735.1 of Phaethon aethereus. Taxonomy (NCBI): domain Eukaryota; kingdom Metazoa; phylum Chordata; class Aves; order Phaethontiformes; family Phaethontidae; genus Phaethon; species Phaethon aethereus. The sequence continues at coordinate 217,887,267 of NC_138575.1, forward strand.
CTTTCCTCTTATTCAGCATCCCCTGCATTGCCTGAGATGGCCCAGATGCACTGCCTTGTAAAACAAGAAATCCACGTATTCTGGTTATCACTGCGTGCTGTGATGTTTCTTCTGCAATCTTTGTTTCTAGCAAAACATAAAAAAGCCTCTGTTTAAAAAGATCTTTTTTCAAAAAATCATCTTCGATTTCCAGATTCTTCTTAAAGATTTCCAAACTCTTTGTCCAGAAATGAGGTAACAGTCACATTGCACTAAAGGTCAATATGGGGTGCTATGAACTCTATGCATTTAAGAGTCCATGTGATGGAGTGCCACAAAGCCAGCTAGCCTGAAGGATGGATGCAGGACTTCTTCTGGAGATTAGTTTCCTATATGTAACCCTGAGAAAATCAAAACATCTCTCTGCCTTCTTGATGATCCCCTTACTTGTTTAGAGCCCTTTCCAACCTATTCAGAGGTGGAGGGCAGAATAATAAAAACAGAATAAGGAAGAAATTTTTCACAATGAGGATGTTGAAACACTGTCACAGGTTGTGCATTCCTGCAAACATTCAAGGTCAAGCTGGACAGAGCCTTGTGCAATGTGATCTAGGTGAAGATGTACCTGCCTCTTGCAGGGAGGTTGGACTAGATGACCTTTAAAGGTCCCTTCCAACCCAAACCATTCTATGATTCTATGAATAAAATGGAATGGGACAAAATAAGTTAAAGGAGTACGGAAGCCTCTCTTACCCTACCCAAGGACATTCCCCAGCCCAGCATTCTGACTGTGTACTGAGCTAAGGTCTATGCCATGCAAGATGACAAAATAATGTCTTTGGGGCAACTCCCTGAACTTTCCACACTCATCAGCTCCTGTGTTCATTCATTCTTACTTGCAAGAAGGATGAGAGCTCACTTTTATCTCCCCTTCCTTGTGATCTTTTCTGTTCTTCAGGGATGAATAGGTGACAAGCTTTCTGGCAAGAATGAGGAAACCGCACTGGATTAAATGCAGCAGCTACAACATCAATGGGTGGTTTCCATCTCTGGATTTCCAGAATGATTTTCTAATTCGCATCGTTTTGAAAAATTGTCTACTTTGTGTCTATCTGACTTAAGCTATCTGTTGTGCTAAGCGTTCTTGAATGATCCCCAACAGCAGCGCAGAACACATATTCAGTGTTTAATAATATTATAATCAATGGGAATAATGATATTATAAGAAATATATTATTTAGAATAAGTAACACTAATAACATGTAGAAACTTCTCATTTTCCATGGTGAACTTTGGTGTTAGGTATCTCCTTCACAAGATAAATCTGAAGTATACCTGTTGAAGACATACTCTGTTTTTGCAGTTTAACGTGGCAGGCAGCAACCAAGCCCCACGCAGCTGCCCGCTCACTCCCCTACAGTGGGATGCAGGAGAGAATCAGAAGAGTAAAAGTAAGGAAACACATGGTTTGAGATAAGGACAGTTTAACAGGTAAAGCAAAAGCTGCGCACACAAGCAAAGCACAACAAGGAATCCATTCCCCACTCCCCATGGGCAGGCAGGGGTTCAGCCATCTCCAGGGAAACAGGGCTGCATCACACGCAATGGCGACTTGGGAAGACGACACCATCACGTCCCTCCATCCCTTCCTTCTTCTTCCTGCAGCTTTATATACCGAACATGATGTCATATGGTATGGAATATCCCTTTGGCCAGCCTGGGTCAGCTGTCCTGGCTGTGTCCCCCCCCCAGCTTCCCGTGCACCCCCAGCCTTCTTGCTGGCAGCCCAACACAAGAAGCTGGGCAGTCCTTGACCGCTCGGCAACAACCCAAAACATCAGTTTTATCAAACTGATAAACATCGGTATGTTATCAACATTTTCTCATCCCAAATCCAAAACATAACCTCATACTAGCTTCTATGAAGAAAATTAACCCTATCCCAGCTGAACGCAGGACATCTGTTCTGTGATTTGGTCATGCTGTTCTCTGTACACCAGTTAGATGCCATGGCTGTTGTATAAAGAGTGATACATGTCATACAGCATAAAAAAAATTGTTTTTTCATTGTATATGGGCGTGGAGAGGAAGGCTCTGGAGACAATAACAATACTGATCCCACTTGATGAACAAGGAGGGCTGACAATCAGATGTATCATCTTTCCAAACACCCATAAGGTTAAAATTTGACAGTTCAGGCAGATTAGAAAAGGAGAAAGAATCACAAGGACATGGTTTAGCGGGCATGGTGGTCTTGGGTTGATAGTTGGACTTGATGATCTTAAAGGTCTTTTCCAACCTTAATGATTCTGTGATAAGTTTCATTGTTTCACCATCCCTTTATGACCTTAAAATACTTTGTAAAGCAATGCAACACTTAAGAAATTACTAGTTATGGAATAAGTTTATAATTATTTTGATTGTTTCATGATTATCAATCAATGAAAACCAGAATTAGAAATACAGACCAGTACTTAAAGGTATCCTAATCCGAACCTTCAGATTTGTTCACACCACACACCTGAAACAATATTGATCCAGAATTTATTGAAATCCCTTTGATTTGCAAATCTGAATGAGAAATTATTTCATTAAGTACTAGAAGCAAACAAGTGAGATAAAAAAAGGATTTCTTTTTTAGGCTTTTAATGTTTCCCACTTGTTCTTATCTGATGTTTCTCACCAGCTTATTTTACATAATAATCCAGTGTTTGTCCTCTACCAGTTTTATTTTCAGTGTAGCAGACCCTGAAATGTGTACATGCTTTAAAAATAACTTCACAAACTCAGTCAGATTTTTAATTTTTTTTAGTTATTCCATTCCACTGCTTTTAGGAAACCCCTTTACATTTAAACATTATTGAAAGATCTTTTCAATCATCAGTTGCATTCCCTCAAGATCCTCCGTTTTGTGGATGAACATTCAGGTCTATTATTTTTACTTTTTGTTTGACACCTTTTACACTGAAGGAAACAAAACACTGCAACATATAGACTTTTACCACAAAACTCTGTTGTGTCAGCACATACCCAGAAAATATATTTATTTTTAGTTTCTTTTTTTTTCTGTTTTTTCTACTTTTCCTGTTCCAAAAATTAAGTGTACATTTCTAAAACTTTTTAAATCAATATTTATTGTATCATATGTGCTGGCCTGGGACATGTAACTGTGATTAAAATTGGCCCTTTTTGCATTGTCAAAAATTTTGCCATTTTCCAACACACAGCAGGAGTTGCATTAAATATCTCATTTCTGTCATTTGTGCTAAAGGAAAGGTGTGCTATAAAGGTTAGTGAATGAGTTCTCTTGGGTCCCCTTCCTGCCAAATAAAATCTGATTTCTGTTATGCAGGGTTTTTCACAGACTTTACTTGGAGAAAATGCTGAGCCCACTTTCTCTTCCATAAGTAAACTTCAGTGAACTGTATTAATCCATTAAGCTCACAGAAACTTTGTTGGAACTAACCCTGGAGTAGCGGGGAACAGACTTAATAAATCATCCCCTATTCATCACCTTTGAGAACTGGTGAACTGAGTTACAGAATTGGTTTCACCTGCATTGCTTGGGTCCTGTGCAGAGGTGCTGCCTCCGCCAAGCTATATGTTACCTGGCCCACATGAACAAGACCATAAAAGTTAAGGAGGGAGGGAGAATCAGAAAAGAAGGGAAAACACCTTTCTTATTTCTTCTCTCACAGCTATTCCCTTAATTCAAGTATATCTGCTTCTGCCTTCTTAAAACATGATAAATTATCTAGTTATTTATAATTGGACAGGATTTTATGTCCATATCATTCCCATAGCACATGTCTAGGTTTTTTCAGTGAAACTCTTCTGCATCTGGATAGCCCACTTTTGGCTTCAAAAGTCTTTTGGGCACTGGAAACAGCCAGTGGGTGACAGTAATCATAAAATGATACTTACCTCCAGATTGAAGTCGAAGGAGATCTCAAATAAAGTGCTAATTGTAAAACTACCCTAGGCTAATGTCATCATTCTATGAGTCTATGATTCTGTGATTCTATGATTTCCAAAATGGAGGAAAGGAACTTCTTTCCTTCCCGTTCCCTCTTCCCTTGCCTTTTTGTTTCAAATGAGCAAATTCTCCCTTCCTTTCTTTTGGAGAAATGGGCAGGGGGAACACTCATGTAAACCTGCCTTCCATCCATGGTTGTGAAGTTTCTGATTAGTTCAGGTTTTTTATGATTTATTTTATAAATCCATTAGCTGCATGGAAAAACAAGGTGACAAATGTATCAGCTCTTTCTAGTGTATCACATGGAACAGCATCCCTGCAGTTAAAAAGCCTCCCACAAAAAATCTTTTTCACATGTCCTACTGGGCAGCTCCTGGCCAAAGTCAGCCTGTGATCTAACACAGAAGTAAATTCTGAAGTCAGCTGTGAAGCTAGCTGTAAAAAAATCTTAATAAGCACATCGGAAGATGACCCGTGATGAACATCTTCCTTGAAAGGACTCAGGCGTTACTTGCCAAGGTAAAACCCAGTTATTAAAAAATGGGTCTGTATTACTATATGAGGTTAAATAATAAAGAATTTCTGTTGAGCAACCAAGGAAGAAACAAATAAGTAGGTTTTCTTATATTTATAAAACGCATATGAAGATCTCCGTACATTCGTTCTAACCCTTAAACTCAAGCAAGCCAGAAAAATTCATCATGATTCAAGCCAACATGGCAAAAAACAGACACCTGTTCATAATCTGCAACTAGTATGTCAGACCCTTAGTATTATTGTTATATGTTCTTTTTCATTTTTTCTTTCTAATAATGTTTTTAAACCTTCTAAAACAGGTCTAGGAAGTGAAACTGAAATGAGTGAAGTTGAAAAAGGCTTTTCTCTGGCCCATATTACCTTGTGGATCGATAGGTATTTTCATCAGTGCAACAGAGGAGGGTAGTGAGCACTGGTGTGAGGGCAGAGATATATTACCAGAGACAAAGCAGGCAGGGAACTTCTTAAACTTGCTTTCTTACATGAAAAATATATACTGTTGGACTACTCACTGTGCATTAAATACTTTCAAACATATAGTGTACATACCAGTTGCCAACTTGCTATATTCTTATTGGTACCCATCCAGCCTTATGAAGCAATTATATACGTGTCTTTCTCTTCAGTACATACATCTATTGCCTGTGAAAGTGAAGGAAGGAGGGAAAGAGTTCTTAATTATGGCAATTAGAACAGAATTGCAAAATTGAAATTATTTCATATCTGTGACATGAGGTCAATAATCCTATCAGTTGTTAATGCATTTATACTCTCTGGGCAATCACACTGATGGCATTATACATACTCGCAGCACTGGACTGGAGTTGCTTGATAAGTGTATTGAACCTCCATTATAATGGTGATTTACTTATGGAATAGAATTATTTTTGTCATGTAAATATAAATGGATAAAGATCCATCCCATTTTGTACTGTTGCACTGCTATTACATGCAGTGCCAGATCAGCAATGAGGGGCCATGAAGATACTTCCAGGGGAGAGGGAAGGAGATTAATGGACAGAAAGGATATGTCTACTAAAAGTCAAAGATATAGAGCAAACCCATCATTTGCAAAGACTTCTGAGTTTTCCAAGATTTCTTACACCATCTCTAGAGTGAAAGCAAAAATACTTAGATTCTTTTATAGTTACTCTGTCAGGTTACATCTGGGATAACCTAAGGACACACGTCTGACAGTGTGGATACAGAAACTTGAAGTGTGTAAGCCTGACAATTTTGATTTTTCCAGCTATGTTACTTTGTCTAAAAAAACAAAACAAAACAAAAAACTACCTCTATCCATGAGCTTTGTCCTGTTCAGATTTATTCTGGACCCTCTGTAGAGAGAAGGTAAAAAACACATTACAGAGATTTTTGCTTCTGATGGGTGAAACAGTATAGATGGTTGTATGTATCGTTGTATGTATGTATGTACTATAGATACATATGTATGTATGTGTTACAGATAATTTCATTAGGTCTCCATATCCTGACTTCCTCAAGGTATTTCATAAATGTCTTTTCTGCATGCTTTGCTCGGAAGGCTATTATTTTCTATTAACAAGCTGATTTTTTGCTACATATAATGTATCAGTACACTGTAAGGGGACAGATATCAGTAGGCAAGGAGGTCCATGGTAGGATGATGTCTTTTCCTACGTGTTGTCATTAGACAGCTAAATGTTGCTTTGGGTAAATACCATGGATTTCACTTTCCTTTACATGTTACGAAGACAAAGTGAATCTTAGCAGAATAAGTTTTCAGGCAGCAATGGTTTCTTCTAAACATGTTGGGCTCTCATCAAATGTAGAAGAAACAAAGCAACACTGATACACCTTGAACCATTCCATTGACACTTCTCTATTTGTTTATTCCTAATAGTTCCCCAGGTAAAACAGAATGAAGAAGAAATGTATGTAGTATGAGTAGGAAAGAGAAATCCTTTCCCTGGCATAAATATGATATTACACATGCATATAGCAAATGGAGGCAATAAGACTCTTCTATTATGAAAGTGGCGTACACATACGTTGCAAATGGCCTTCTTGACGCAGTACCAAACAGTGTATACATAGTTGACCACAAGTATGCATATGCTTGGAAGAGAGGAGGTGTGGGGAGAGGAAGGCACCGTCTTTTAACTGGTTTCTTAAAACACAAGAAATGCCCATATTTCCAACACTTATTCTTTCTCTGAGAGTAGCAGTAGAAAAGGCTGTTTAGGGAGGGTATGCAAGTCTAACCTCTATATGCACATGACTTCTTCCACAATTATTGTATTAGGAAAGTTAAAGGGTACATACCTCCATATTCCCTTTTGTATCTGTTTAACCCTTCCTGCTGTCCATTTAATAGAAAAATAGAGATGTTGGATGGAAGAGACCTCTGGTCTAGTCAACTTTCTGCCCAGAGAATGAGTGTTGTAAAGCTAGGTCGGGTTAGCAGTGACTGTTTAACAGCATCTGGAAAACATCCAAGGATGGATATTCCACAGCCTCCCTTCATCCTGTTCCAGTGTTGTGCAACCTTCTCAGTGAAAAAGATCTTTCTAATATCTAGTCTGAACCTCCCAAGCCACAGCTTGTGTCCATTCCACTTTGTTTTACCATCTGCCATTACTAAGAAGAATTAGACTCCATCATCTTTGTAACTCCTCTTAAAGTAATTGCAGGGTGTCATTAGACTCTTTCTTTCACTCATCATAGTCACACTAAACACCCCCATCTCCCTTGAACTCCCTACTTTGTGTACTCCAGGCCCTTAATCACATTGGTCACCCTTTGCTGCCTCTGGTTTCTCCACACGTTTCTTGAATTTGAGGGGTCCAAGACAGAACACTGTCCCAGGTGTAACTTCACCTGCACTGGTGAGGAGAATAATACCAAATTTCAGTCTTCTAGCTACGCTCCTCCTACTGTATACAAATATGGAGCAGCCTTATTCACAGCGAGAGTGCTCCTGGCTCCTGCTAAACTCAGTGTCCACCCACTGTGCCCAGGTCCTTCTCAGCAGAACTCCTATTCAGCCCGTTGGTTATCAGCTGTAACAATAAGTGGTTTTATTCTGCTTGTGTGCAGGACTTCGTCCTCTCCTTGTCAGACTCCATGAAGTTTCTGCTCACTCAACCTTACAGTTCACCAAAATGCCTCTAGGCTGAGGCTTTTTTATTGTCAGTCACTCAGTACTGTAGTATTGACTTCGCTTATTTAACGTCTAATTTGTCTTGTCTAATTTGTCTGCCTAATTTCTATAACCCTTTTTGAACCTCCTGATTCTCTGTGCCTCCACGATCTCCTCTGACAACAAGCTCCAGCATGTTATTGCTTCCCTCATGTGTGTTTCTACCCTCAACAAAATCTAGGGATTTTAATATTTATAGCAAAGTCTGAACTCTTCTACGGATTATGATCATTTGCAAAGTTACAACATATATTGCAGTTTCCTCAAAATCTATTTATCTTCTTTTTGTTTTATTTTTCCTTATGATGTCAATATATACTTGTCATTAACATTTGAGGTCCATGGGGACATGATTCTCCAAATATGAGCTGTTCATCTCTACTGCTTGTCTTTCATAATTAAGTCCCTAATTCAACATAACACCTAAGCACATCCATCAGGACGTTTCTTGCATGTTTTCTTGAATAATGATGATGTACACATTTTAGTGCACTGCTGAATTAAGGCCTAGATGGGAAAACTGATAATTTCCTTTTTTTTTTAAAGTTCCTCAGTGTGCATAATGAAACGAGTTTACAACAGGTTCACAGCTTGTGTCGCAACATGGTCCAATACCACATCTGCATGAACACCCATCCATTAAGCTAAACTTTTTGGCAAATTGAGGGAAGAGAAGGGTGTCAGTGCAGCCAAATACATCCCTTTTTTCTAGGGAAAGAGCAGGAAAGTTTTAGAACAAAAAACAAAGAAAAAAAACATATTTCTTTAGAAATTGTTCAGAGGAACCTCTCAACCGTAGGGAACAGAGGATGCTTTGTGTCACTTACCCAAGTTGCCAGTGAATATGTTATTTCAACATCAAGTGATTCATCAGGGAAGGAAAACGTAACAAGTCAGAAACCTTTCCAGAAGGAGTGGAAATGATAGCTGTAACTTTTCATTCTCCAGATTCTATTACAAGTGTTTCTGTATGATAGAAGGGTGTTTTCAGTAAATATTCTCTAATACGATTTTTTTGGTTGTTGTTTGTCTTTGTGTTTGGTTTTTTGTTGGTTTTTTGTTTGTTTTAAGAGTGCTCATATGCTCTAACTTACTAAGGGACAATCCAGGCAAAAAAAGGCAAAATTGTGACAGAGAAATTAGGTGGAGGGAAAAAGAAAGATGGAAGCCAGGGGAACTTTGACTCCACAGTCATTTCCTAGTGGTGACTTTTGAAAGAAACCAGAAAGGTCAGATTCTTCCCTTGTTTAAACCCTTGATATCATTGGCGGGTTCTGAGATATCAGCACAGACTGAAGCACGAAGAACGGAAAAAAACCAAATACATGTTTAATTATGTTTAGTATCTAACTTGACAGTCCAGGCCTGTTCTTCTGATAGTAATAAACCATTCTTGTAAATAAAGTATCTAAAATAAAACAAGTACAGATAATTTAAAATCCACTTTAAAAAAAGACTTTTAATATTCTATCAATTAAGGGGTTATGATAGATTACCTCAACTGTAATCAATATATGAATTTACATTGATTTTATGAAATTTCTAGCCACTATTTAAGACTGAAAAAGTTAAAAGCACAGAGGTAAATTATATGCTATTGAAAGTCAATAGATATACGTGTAGTCACAGACTCTTAGAATAATTCAGGCTACAAGGGACCTTTGGAGGTCACCTAGTTCAATCTTCTGTTCAGATCAGGGTCAACTAGATCAAATTACTGAAGACCTTATCCACAGGGATGAGAGCCCACAGCTTCTTTGGGCACCTTTTCCAGTGTTTGACTACCCTCCCAATGAAAAATTTTGCTTCATATCTAATCAGACTTTCCCTTGTTGCATCTTTCCCTTGTCCTTCTGCACCCTTTTGAGAAGGGGCTGGCTATAACCTCTCTAAACCCTCCCATCAGATAGCTGAAGATCACAATCAGATCTCCCATAACTTTCTCTTTTTAAGGCTGTCCATAAACAATTCTTTCAACCCCTGCTTGTAGACCAGACATTCTCCAGCCCTGGACCACCTTCATAGCCTGCCTACTTCTGTTTATCAATACCTGTGCACAGCTCAGCACAGTACTGCAGATGAGCTCATGGCAATTTTAGTAAATTCAGGGAGAACACAGAGGATTAAAATCACAACAAAAAACATACTTTTTTTTAATTGGAAACAAACATGTGTTATGAAGCCCAATTCAAGAAACATGCCAGTTTCAGTTCATACTTAAATATGTGCTTGAGCTAGCAGTATCCTTAATAGATTTTTGAATGGAGGCCTCGGTTAGTAATTTGAATTTTTAGCCACAGAAATAGTCAGAAGTTAAACTACTAGATCTCAGTGTTTATTACATTTAAACGATTGAGTCTTTATTTGTTTTTAACCTAGGGAAACAAAAAGCAGGTAATAAAAACAAAGCCACCTGAAATATTGTTGGTTTACATTTTCTTACTCCATTTTCTCCATGCAAAGTCAAAAGTGCATTAAAAAGTAATATTGTGCTGAGTTCACAAATATGCAAACGCCTCTAGATATCTTGTCTCAATAAAGTTTATAGAATGCATTCCCAAAGGTCTGACAACAAAACAGAATAAATCGCAAGGCTCATAAAAAGATAATGCATGCCATTTTTTTGCTTACATAAACACAAACAAATGCAGTGAAAGGCAGGAGTGATTCTGAGAGGCCTCTTCTATTCAAACTAATTTCTCTTATCACATATATTTGTAATGAATGACGATTAACTAAGGCAAAAATAAATAACAGATTGTGTGAAGCACATGGACATTTAAATAAACCCTGCATTTATACAGGTTCTGTGGGAAATTGTCCTTTCCTTTCTTTTCTCAATTATTCAGGTTAGCTGTTAAGGATCATATCCTAAGGGGACCACACTCCAAAAGAAAGGAAAAAAGAGGGTCAGAAAAAATGCCTGATGTTACAGCATAATGGAAAACCCCCAGAAAATTCCATTGTTAATTCATAAAGAAATGAAAATACATAGACTAGAGTTACATATTTAGAACAGAAATATCCCAGGGAAGCCCTGTTCTACATCATAAACTGGGGAAGTTCCTTGCTTTTCTGTGAGCAGGAGCTTTATTCAAGCCAAGAGAGAAATTAAAGTTTTCTTTACAGGTATGATCTTTGTCAAAAGTGAATCCAGCAAAAGTGTATATAATATCTAAACCTTTTTAGCTTAGTTACAATTACAGAAGTCTGACTGAAGTTGCTTAGCATGCGATTATAGTTTACCTGGCTAAGGATTTATACTTTCTAATTATAGACCTTTTTTTAATGCAAAGAACACCTAACTAGAGAGTAGAAACACAGATCTATTTACATACAAACATACACATACACACAGACACATTTATTTTATATCTTCAATCTGGGTAGCATCACCTATGTGTTCCTATGGCTCTCAGGGAAGCGCTTCAAAAACATTCATAGAGCATTAAGATCGTTTGTGTGTATCTGTATCAGTGAAGTATGAGATAGACACTAAGAAGAAGAGGAAACTCATTGCACCTAACAGTAGCTCTCAGAAATGAAGCATTTAGTCTGAGCTCCTCAGCAAGATTCATTGACCTCCCTTCGTTACCTGGTTTGGGATGGGATGAGTAACCCCTTCATTGAACAGAGGGAGAATCTATTTAGATGACTTAGACAACATGCCTAACTTTTAGACAACTAAAATAAAACACAAGGAATTCAACTTCCATAGCAGCTTTGTCACACATCAATAGCAGGAACAGGATGCCCAGAGAAGTGGTGGAGCTGCCATCCTTGGAGGTATTTAAAAGACGTGTACATGGTGCTTGGGGACATGGTTTAGTGGTGGACTTGGTAGTGTTAGGTTTACGGTTGGACTCAATGATTTTAAGGGTCTTTTCATAGAATCATAGAATCATAAAATCATAGAATCTTTGGGTTGGAAGGGACCTTTCAAGGTCATCTAGCCCAACCCCCCTGCCATGAGCAGGGACATCTTCAACTAGAGCAGGTTTCTCAGAGCCCCGTCCAACCTGACCTGGAAAGTTTCCAGGGATGGGACATCTACCAGCTCTCTGGGCAACCTGGGCCAGTGGTTCACCACTCTCATTGTCAAAAATTTCTTCCTTAGATCTCATCTGAATCTGCCCTCTTTTAGTTTAAAACCATCACCCCTTGTCGTATCACAACAGACCCTGCTAAAAAGTCTGTCCCCATCTTTCTTATCAGCCCCCTTTAAGCCCTGGCAAGCTGCAAGAAGGTCTCCCTGGAGCCTTCTCTTTTCCAACCTAAATGATTATATTCCATGATTCTATGAAAAGAACATCTTTGTCTTATGTACAAATATTAACTATAAGTCTTTGAGACACACAGAAATCAAAGGAATTGGCTGAGACTGCAATGGACTCATTCTTTGAGTCATCATTCAAAGTGGTTCAGAGGTCATCCTCCAAAGGTCAAACTCATCGTCACATTGCACCTGAATACAGAAACCAAGATATATAGGTTTTATTCATTTCCACCTGACCCTCAAATAGAAATGCTATGAATACAAATACTGTGTGAAAGCAATATAATGCTTCTATTGAGTTTCACACACCTTAAAAATAAATCTAGCTTCAAGCTCATCAAAGTAAAACAAGAAATTCTAAACTATTGTATCTTTACTTTTATTTTCTCTTGAGTATGCATACTGCTGATACTAAAGTAAAAATATTTTACCCTGAACTGTGTTAACAGTTTCATAAGTCAAATGTGTATCTTTGTTGTTTCTTCTGATGTCATTCTTCACGTGTTTCTTGATTAGAGATTCTACACCCAGAATGGGTGCAGTGCAAAATATATTGCCTATTTAGTCCATAGGTAACGTTACCGAACATTCACTGAGGAGTAGGAAAAGGAGAAAAATGGTGGAAGAAAAAGCAAAGAGAGAAAAAGGAAGCAAAAAAAATTCCACTCCATGAATCATTTTGTCCATGATTAATGTAGGCAGCACTGTCAGATCTGGTTAGACATAGATTAGATGTAATTTTTTTCCCCATCACTATTTTCCATAGCTTTCCTGTTATTAAGTATGAATTTTCATCACATGAACCACATCATCAGTATTTTAAAATTTACTATTGTATTTATAGTTGTAGTCATGAAGTCATGAATAGATGAGGTGGGGTTTTTGTTGTTTTGTTTGAGTTTTTTTCCTAACAATAAACTTCTGAGAAATATCACTATCTCCAGGATTCTTTTCAATATCTTACAATATGGCTGGGGTGTTATGATTCCTCCATTCATTGTAATAACTGCTGCAAAAGCAAGGCAGTGTCAGCCTATTTTGCAGAGTTCCTGACAAATAAGAATAAGTACTCATGGACAAGCAGCTTCCATTATCATTAGCAATGGAACAATTGCAATGTAAATCAATGTGATATTTCAGAGTACCTATAATTTGCATATTATGTGTGAGTTTAAACTTCCTGAAGGTATTCACAATTGAATTATAAAAGAAGTAATGAACATTCTGTATGGCAAGTTGAAGTTCTTTCAGCAACTGGATTACAAACAAGGAACTGTGTCATTTAATTTTTAAGACCTCAAGGTATCATATTATGAAGCATGTCTCATACATCTGTACAAATGTGGGTGTAACTTATGAATATGTGCGGATGGAAAGAGATGTCTATTTTTTGTTCCTTTTTAATTCCTATCTAGCTGTTTCAGGAGTGGCAATGGAGCTCACTGAAATCTTTCTACTCACTTGTTTTTTGTGGTTTCATGTTTACTAATATTTTTGGCTCAGTCCTATAGCAGCTGACATTCTCATGTGGTCCCCATACAGTTATTAGCAAGGTCAAGGAGCTTCTGTGTTGGATGCATTCAGTATGGAGTGGCTGCGGGCAGAGATACCTATAAACAATAGAAAAAAGCTGTCTATGTAACCTGACTGAACTGCTTTAACTATCCCATAAATATCCCATAGTTGAAGCCCTTCAATCATGAAAAGTGGGGATATACTTATATATTGGTTAAATGCGCCTGTACCAAAATGATCCCTTCCCTTATAAAGAATGTAAGATACACCAATACAAAGTACTTCTGTAGCTCCATAATTTCTTTATTTGGTTGCACCAAGCTATCAGTCAAAAGTCACACTCATCAACAGCAAAACTATACCTCAAAGTAACTGTTTAAGTGGAGGCAGCTGAGATCAGATTTCTGTCTCTAAGAAAGTGAAGTTACTAATTTGTTTTCAGACTGGACTTCTGGGCCATTTAAAGTGTTCATGCCATCCAAATCCCGAATCTCTGGCTCTCCTGAGATTTTGGCTCCAAAGAACAGATGTCCTCCAAAGAATCCACATAAATTCCAATTACTGATTTTCTTTGTCTTAGCATACCTCTCTGATGACTGCCTTTTCCTTTTAAACACTCAAATATGATTGTGTCTGGGCACTAAATTAATAGAGAAAGCCCACTGCAGGTTGTTGACTTAGTCTAAAAGACAACCCGATTCTTGCAACCTGTCCTTAGCCTGATTATGACATGAACACCTCCTTCAATGGACCACACACCAAGTAATAACAAGTGTCATAATTATGGAGGAAGGAAGGTCTTTGACTAATTAATTCCTTCAATAACATTTTATATGACAATGAGTGGCTGGTACTAGAGTCCTCAAAACATCTTCCCCTTGATTGTTATCATCTCAGGGTTTATCGTTCCTGTCCCTTCTCTAAAGGACACTCGGTCCACAGTTGACAAGGAACATGTACATCTGCTGGGGGACAGGAACAACCTGATTATTTTCCCCGTGCTCTGTTACAATTTTCTTTCACTTTCTGGAGTCATACAAATGTAGGACCATGCCTCCTGTTGACTGATTACTGGCAGGTTTGATTATATAAATAGCACTCTGCAATTCAACAGAGTTGCAGGCAACAATGAAGGATTTGCTGGAGATGTATTCTTCCTTTGCAGTCTCATTTATCAATGTACAGTTTCTCACTTGCCATTTATCATCTGCTTTTCTGTGCTTCCCTCGACATCTGGAGGATTTGTAGTCTGCTAAGTGGAGCAAGGCCTTGTCTTGAATAGCGTACCATCCTTAGCCAGGCAACATACTCCTGATTTTTCCCCAGTTTAACTTTTCTTTAAATAAACTTGACAGGTTCGATATATCCTCGCTGCAAAGGATATATTTAGAGAAATCGTAAGTAATAGAGAACAAACTGAAAAGCTACAGCTGAAGGAAAAAGAGTGAGACAGAGAGAAATGCACCTCTAATGCATGTATGAATTTATAATAACAAGCAGTTGTGATAACTGCATGTCTTTTAACTCAAGAGGGTCATAAAATAGCATGATGGAATATATGCATGCGTGCCAGGTGGGAAGCAGGTCTTCCGTTTTGCAAGTACTTTCAGGGTTTACAGATGTAGGATGTAAAGAAGCTCCTTGCTCTCATTAGTTACGAATGCAATTATGTATCCTGGTATATTTGGAAGGTCTACAGGTTGCCTAAGTATGTCCCTTTCTTGCAGATGTTCCAATACTGAATATCGGGGAAATAAGGTGGAGAAAAAAAAAAACAAGAGGAAGAAAAAACAATAAAAAAGAATCCTTTGGAAGAAATCAAGTTAAGAATTCACTTAAAAATTTGTAAGTATCTTGTTTTGATAGTGACCTTTCAAAGTTTCTTTTATTTTCATTTTCAGATGTCAAACCAGGGCATTTTGACAATTGCAAACCAGGATATACTTTCTTCAAAACTGAAATGTGGTATTTTTCACAGCAGGTCCCTTTTTGCAAATGGTTTTACTTTTGAAGAAAATCATTGTTTTCAGGGGTGGGGAGGGAAAGAAAACGATAAAACATTTCTGGAAGATGGTGACACTCTGTACCAGTAAAGCACATGCCTGGACAGTTACGGGCTACCTGTCCAGTTCCAGAAACCAAAAAGTCTGACCCCCAGGTGATTAATAACCTTTTGAACTTTACCTGGTTGCCCAGCCTAATTGCAACTAGTACCTTAAGCAACAAGGACGAGTATGACTGAGCTGGGAACTGGCCTGCCCTATGTCCATTACCTGCGCTAGCCAAATCCCTGACCTGGCCACCAGGTGGAGGAATTATACAGAAGAACGTGTTTTCCCTTTGTAATAGCTATCGTGTGCATTGACATTGATCTGAACAGATTTTAGCACTCCTGACTGTAGTCAGCATACCAAAAGTTGGTGAAGGTCCGATAGCTTGTCTTGAAACCCATCGTCATGGAGAGGATATGTGACACTGCTGGTTGAAGGGTTCGAATGAGACTTAGGAGAGATGAGTTCACTTTGTGGTTGTTACAGACTTGTATGATCTTGGGGGAACATTTTCGGACAGTTTCACAGGGGATCTTGCTGTGTTGCTGGTGCTGCAACTGAGCAGCACCCTCAGCTCAGCAGGACTTTCACAGAGTGAAGTTCACGTTGCTGAACCACACTGAGGAATGAGCTGACTCCCTTCTAGGCAGTATTGGTCCTCTTTTGTCAGGTCCTTCTCTGTTTGTGTTGCATCTCCAGCCTTTTTAGGACACTTGTCACAAAGGTTTTCAGACAGCCCATTCATTTATCCTTAGGAAACTTCCCCATTCTCTACTTCCATGCCCCCAAAAATCTCACATACAATCAACACATTGTGTGAGTGTAGCAACACAGATAGGACTTAGGCATTCTTAAGTCTTCTTGCAGTTGACAAGCTTTAACTGAAGTGACTGCCTTGCCTGCTAGCTGCTTTCTTCATCCAACTTCCCAGTAAAAGTCAAAAGTAGGTAATAATTTGAGATCTCTGTCCATCATTCAGCCTCTCAATTTAAGGTTTTGTGATGCTGCCTGTCATAGTAGTGTTTGATCTCATTACACACCAAATCAATTAACAAAAGCCAATGTCCCAGTGGACTGAGGAAGAAGGACATGACAGAGCAGATTCTTAAATGGTGTCACTTTATGACAACTCCACCCAAGCTGATACAAGTGTGAAGGTTTTCCCCAGCTGATGCATCCAAGATTTACACTCCCCCTCAAATAAATTCCCTGTCATCCCACTACCATCTCTTCAGAGAGTTCATACACCTTCTCAATGTATGTATTATCCTAAAAATTATATGTATTTTAAAGTACATGTAAATTCTTTCAAAATTTTCTAGTGAGGCAGAAGTACTGAATTAAAAAACAGGAAAAAAATGCAATAGCAACAAAAAAAACAGCAATGGTGAAGGTCAAAGAATTTCTGGCCTCCATAATAACACTTAAAACATTTTTCAATCTCTTAAAGGGAGTTTTTATCAATGGACAGTGGATTAGTCTCAAAGCAACTGGCAAGGTTGTCTTTGAAATATTTCCATTCATGGGTTCTGCTAAGAAAATTAGCAAAGGGCAAATAAAATAAACACAGATAGTTTTAGTGGAAAGCTTTCTGTGAGCTGCTTCTGTCTTTCTTAATC
The DNA here is from genome assembly GCF_964289735.1 of Phaethon aethereus. NCBI lineage: Eukaryota > Metazoa > Chordata > Aves > Phaethontiformes > Phaethontidae > Phaethon > Phaethon aethereus. The sequence goes on from NC_138575.1 coordinate 217,904,401, forward strand.
AACTAAGAATAGGCTGTGATTACAGTAATCATTATGCAATTAATCACTATAATTACTTTTTATTGGAATAATAGTTTAAAAAGCAACTAACATATTTTCTGTTCTTGCTTGACTGGAAGACATTAACTGGTTGTCAAGAAGTTACTAAAATTATGTCTTTGTAATTTATTTTTCTTTTTGTCATCTTATGTTATGGGTTTTTTAATATAAAAGTAACAGTACAAGTTTATGCACGTCATATACACAGACAATATTCACACAAAGCAGTGGATGTGCAGTTCGCCCGTGGTAGTAGGATGCTATTTTTGTGTACTTGGCATGCCACATGTTTCTATATGGCATGTGCATGCATGTAGGTACCTATAGTATCATCATGATTATAGGTGGATTTACATCAATGAAAAAACCTCAACAAATTAACAATTTAAAAACACTTCGCATTGTGAAACTGAAGTTTTATCCTTCATGGAATTCTTTTTTTTTTTGTGACTTCAAGCTGAAAGTAGCTCTTTGCATCTGAAGGCTGGTCTATGTGTTTCTAGTTTCTCCCAAGCTCGATTAGGGGACTCAGTCCCTGCAACTAGTTCATACCTGAAGTTTCAGTGCAATGAAGACAAGGAAGGATGAGCTTGCTTCGGATGGGACTACAGTTAGGAACATTTTATACATATCTTCCTATTTCCATATTGAGACTCTGGTGAGAGCTGTACAGGCTGGGTTGGGCTGGGATTTGGTGTTCCTCCTTCACTCCACCTCTTTTTTCTCTGGAACTGCTCGCAGCCCTGAAGGCACAATCTCCGGCTCTTTCTGCCACACTGGCCTCTAATCCCCAGAAATCTCCTAGAAGAAGCACCCATCTAATCCAGTCCATGCCTTCCTGCCTTACACTATCCTAGCTCACAGCTCAGGATGCTTTTACTATTTAAAAGGTGCTTAGTAAGATCTTTCTTACAGAGTCTTTGCATGGCCGTGAAAAGGTACAATTCTTTTCTGTCTAGTTACACTGCTATTTTATACCACCTTTACTGTTAACAAGAAGAATGAATGTTATATAGTCCCAGACAACTCTGTGCACACTGAGGGGACTGTTTTGCTTTATATAAGTCTATGAAATACAGTCAGGACAGTATACATATACATATACATGCAGCTGTATAGTTAAGAAGAATACTTTTTCAAGTAGGCAACCACCCAGGAGTGCATGGCTGAATCCATCGATAAAAAATTTCAAACTAGACTTGCCTAGATAATGTCAAGGCTTCTAAAATGCCAAGGCATTCCCATAAGTAGTTGATTTTATGTTGCTTTGATCAATGAACCCTAGAGCCCCAACTCCTGGACCATGTGCTGCCCTGCCAGTGCAGGCAAGCAAGCTGTGCTAGGACGTGAACACACACGTGCCTCTGTGTGATCACAATCAGTGCATGTTGAAAAACTCTAAATCTATGCCTAATCCTCACTTTTTAGCTTGCATTAAGATGTGCAGACAACAGTTTATATGCTAGACTTAGCTGACCCCTCCACGTCTACAACTGTGTATCCCAGTATACACCCATGCAGCTCTATATACCTATGTATCTCAGTAAATTTCAAACACAGATTCAATCCAATGATTTTAAAATATAGAGGAGGTAAGACATGTACGAAGTATTTTACACCGACACTTTCTTATAGAAAAGTTAGTCTGAAACGTTGGTGCAGGGCATGGATTTAGTTGCTTTGAAATTACACTATTTAAAAGCCCTCTCACTCCACCCACCTTTTAGAGGTAGATCACCAATGACTATTTCTATGTTTCCCCAGGCAGAGAGTAAAAATGCTTTTAAATAGCAGCCCTGAGTCCCCTCTGATGTTGGACTCCGCTGATCTACTACTAAGAGGTGAACACAGTGAAATGGCTGTTAAATGGCAATTCCTCCCCATGCTCCCATCTTTCCGAGCGTGCCTCCGATTGGCAGCCCAAGAAAAATGCTCTTAAATAGCATTTCCTGCCAGTGTGGGACCCCGCTGGTGCCTTTCAAACAAGGAGTGAACCAACGTAACTCGAGTTTACCCTGCAATAGATTTTTACAGGTGATTGCTGGAGCATTTAGGCAGTTAGGGGAATTAAACTCGGAGCAAAGCTACTCATGCAGACATAGACCCATACTTAGAGAACATTTTTATGTGGACAGATTAACATTTTCTGACCTCTGGTAAAATTCTGACTCTCCTAAGGGGAATATAAATGCTTTGTCTACATTAGGGTTTTAATAGACACAAGTTAACATGTCTTAATAGCAGAACTTTTCTCCATGGATGTCCGTGACAGAGTTAATCATATAAGAGCTTTCAGTGAAGACATCTCAGTAACATTGTGGGGTTTGTTTATTTTTTTTTTTTTATTTGTTCAGAAATTGTTTCGGGGAACACTTTTACAATGTTCATCATCAAGATTTGGGGAGCAGTTGGGCTGTTTTGATGAAAAAAGGAAAACTCAGAGATTTTATATCTGATTGACCATATGTGTTGTGGGTTTTGGGGTTATTTGGGACCCTTTTAAAAAGTCCGTTTGCTTTCTTTTAAAATTAATTCCAATATAAAATAAATGTTTCTGAAATGGCTACCTTTTTATCATCTGTATCTATTAATAAAGTAGTTAATGAAATCACAGAGAATTTAAATATCCCCAAAACTAATCTTTTCAATAATATTTTTGGCAAAACATGTGGGCCAGTTTTAGCCAAGTCTGATGACTAATTTCCTGCTCTAGGCTTGAAGCTGTTTCCTAAGCTGTTGCAAGGACACACAGTTCCAGGGATGTTTGATATGTAAAGAAATGTGTCTCCATTTTGTTTTTTGCCTGTTACACTGCTAACTTTTAAAATTAGTCATATCTGTAGAGGGGCATTTTTCATAGTCCTTGATATCAGTTTCATTAACTTGTCATATGTAATTTCTCTTAAAAAAAAAAAAGGAGAAGTTTGGGAAGTTTAGGTCAGCTCAAGTTGCCATTAAACAAGTTTCATATGACATTATTTGTCTGCGTTTTACAAGTTGTGTCAGGAAGCGTTGTATCTCCACATTATCTTTACTATAACATATTTTGGCTCAACTGGGTAAAATAACAGATTGGTTTCACTGAAGCCAACTGAAGAATTTCTTCTTGGCTACACTAGCAACAGGGCTTTTGACACAAAGTTTTTGGGATCTGTCAGCACTATAGCACCCCTTTTACTCACGTTTTACAACCCAGATTAGCCCAATTAGGTGGATTATCACTCCCTGTCCTAAGACATTGACCCCTCGCTCCCCACTACTTGCCACCTGTACCCCTACAAAGGCTTGCATGGAAAATAAATGAGCTTGCTCTGCAGTGGTGGGAGCAAAGCATGGGACAGTTGTCCCCACTGCAGACCGTTGGAGAAACCCTCTGTCACCCAGTGCCCCTCCCTGAGGGTGGAAACTGTTGCTGGAGCGAATTAGGAGTCAAAGACCACATTTTCCATCGAGAAATACAGCTGATACGGCTAGCCAGCAGGAAAGTGCCTGTTCTGTTTCTGTCTCTGTTTTGTGTTTTATGAGAAAAAAGATCTGAGAATTGCCACTCCAGTGCTGGAAAATTTGGGAACTTATCTTCTTTGTGACAAAGTAAGAATGTATTTTGCCTTGGAGTCCTGTAGGTGAATGTCATGGTTTAGCCCCAGCCGGCAACTAAGCCCCACGCAGCCGCTCGCTCACTCCCCCACAGTGGGATGGGGGAGAGAATCAGAAGAGTAAAAGTGAGGAAATTCATGGGTTGAGATAAAGACAGTTTAATAAGTAAAGCAAAAACCGCACACGCAAGCAAAGCAAGACAAAGAATTCATTCACCACTCCCCATGGGCAGGCAGAGGTTCAGCCATCTCCAGGGAAGCAGGGCTCCGTCACTCATATTGGTTTCTTGGGAAGACAGACGCCATAACTCCGAACATCCCTCCACCCCTTCCTTCTTCTTCATCCCAGCTTTATATACTGAGCATAACGTCATATGGTAGGGAATATCCCTTTGGCCAGCCTGGGTCACTGTCCTGCCTGTGTCCCCCCCAGCTCCCCGTGCACCCCCAGCCTGCTCGCTGGCAGCCCAGCATGAGAAGCTGGACTGTCCTTGACTGCTCAGCAACAACCCAAAACATCAACACGTTATCAAAATTTTCTCATCCAAAATCCAAACCACAGCCTCACACTGGCTTCTATGAAGAAAATTAACTCTACCTTGGCTGAAACCAGGACAGTGAACAACTGTTAACTTGGGGTTTGGCTTTGAACCAATGACAAACCTCGTAATACTCTCAGTCAAAAAGCATCCAGTTCCACCTGGTTTGGACATAAAACCCAGAAGCTTGTCTAAGGCTCAGCTAAAACAGAGGCCCAAATTTAACTGAAATATTTGCAGAGCTTTTATTTCCCACTTGGTGACTTTGGATTGATCCATAACAGAACCCAGTCCCATGAAGCTCGCATGGCTTCTGGCTGCCTTGAGGGAATTTTTCAAAGGTGAAGTAATAATCTCCAATATGCTCTAATGCTTTAAAAAAATTAATAGTTCTCTGTCTCCTTTTTTTTTTTCTAAAATAATAAAAAAAATTATGGCAACTTAATTAGGCCTTGCAAAGTACCAAAGGAAACCAAGTGCTTTAGAATGTTTTGGGGTATGGTTCAGTCATCGTGAGCTGGTATTCAGGAACAGAATTTGCGTGTCTGGGAATTACAGACACAAGTCCCTGCACGTCAACAAGATAAGAGGATATATGTCACATTGTCTCTGGTTGCAACTTCTTACACAAATATGCACCCTGGATTTTTGAAGGTTTTCTGCAGCATTTCCTTTCTGCTCAGTTGGCACCTGCTGATGAAAGGGATCTCTGAGCAACGGTCTCAGATTTCTTTAGATCACAACAAAACTGATACTCAGTCTTTCAGACTAGGGCAAAGAAAACGGAGTTTTTCTGCAAAGATGAGCCACACAGAAGGATGACTTCAACAAAAAAAATAATAGGGAAAATAGAGGAAAATTAGGAAAGGCTAGCATAGCCTGTTTGCAGTCTTATAAAGTCACTAAAACCTTGAAGGTACCTAAAATTTTTGATACCCATGCCACTATATCAAAAGGTTCAGACTGCCATTAAGTATTAAAATTTATCATTTTATATTGCTTTTTTTGCCAGCACTAGCAATATAGATATTGAAATTTCCTCAGAAAGTGCTTATCTCATCAAGAGTAAAATTATAGTATACGAAATACTAATTACAGTATTATGAAGAAAGGCGAACTTTACGGTGACATTTTATCTCTTAATAGAATACTAATGTTCTTCCTTCTTAAAGCAGAAACAGCTACACATAATGGGTTCTGTTATTTTCTTATCAGGACCTCTTACATATTTATATTAAAAATGATTTTTTAAACCTTCTTAGGAATCCAGGATTCCACAGAAGCGGATGAGTTCTGATCACACCTGAATCAGAGTTCATCAGTATGCACTGAGAAATTCTTTATAATGTTTAGCCAGTAGGATAATACAACAAACTCTTCCTAGAGCGATGTAATTTCATGTTACTGAAAAATCAGCTATTTTTTCACTTTGAAAGACATAATGAAGTTCTGTTAGAATAAAGTAGGGAATTCTTTTTATTATTTTCATGTGGTTTACACTTATTATCAAGGAATTAACTGATTTAGATGATATGCAAACTTATTTCAATCTTTGCTAAGATCAGGTACCATCTTCCTTGAAAACATGATTAACTTTGGTTGACATCTTCATTTAAATATTTGTCTTCTTTTCTGTGTTCAAACAAATTAAATTAATAGGAAACCTACATAATTTTTCCTTTCAGAACGTTTTGTTAGTTTCTTTAGTGCATTTTTTGTTTGCTCTGTTTTTTCTTGCAGTACGTTCAATACTGTCAAAGACAGTCAGTCTGATCTCATGAAATGTCGTACTGGGACTATAAAATATTAAATAAGTTTGTATAAGTTTTAGATGTTTAACGAAAGCCATTTCATTATGTCTTAGCTGTACACAGTTCAGTTATGATCTCCTTTGGCCAGACTAAAAATATTTTTTTTTCAAAGTCTCAATAAATATTTTATCCAACAAATTTATCTTCTCTTTCCATTCATATAGTAGTATTCTCCAATAGATGAGTTTACTCAAATATTTTTTCACATATAGTTAGGGGCTTTTTCCTCTCTATGTACAAAGGCAAGCCTCAGATATCCTCTGTTCACTGTGGTAAACTCCAGCTAGATGCGTAACAGAGATTTATTAAATCAGTCACAGGGTTTTGTTTTGTGGTTGACAGCAAAAAGGCACAATCTGTTCAACCAAAAATACACTTGCATGAGTGTTTATCACTCTGGTTCCACGTACAATTTTAACATTCATTTTTGGTTTTATTTGACCACTTATTCTACATGCAGTGCAAACAGAAATGTGTAAACAGAAAAAAAACCAAAATCAATGCATTGGGAAACCACATTTTTTCACACTCAAGATCTTTTCTTCTCTCACACAAGTTATTCTGACATTTTCCAATAGTTTTAGCCTATGGTTTTTGATATATGTTACTTTCCAAAATTTTAGTCTGTGTTCAGTCATTCCTGGAGTTGAGTAGACAAATATTTTGGGTACAGATCCCTCACTTCTAGAATTTATTTGACTACATATCCCATGAACTCTAAAGTTCAATTGTTTCTGATCACAACAGAGCTGTTCAATGTGTCTTTCAGCTGGGCCAATGGATCTACTGCCAAGGGGTTAAGTGACACACAGAATTGGAATAGGAATCCATTAATTAATTAGAGTTTTTATCAGTGAGTATGGAGACTTAATCAATTTATTTTAATGGCTATAATGGGAGGTGCTTGCATTTATCTATTTATTTATTTTAAAGCTGTGGCCAAATCTCTATGAGGAGAACCCAGACAAGTAAGAAACATCCATAAAAACCAATTTACAGGTCTTGTTCTGGCAAAACCTGAAATCTTATGTTCGTATCAATTCCAATGCGTGGGCTGTGCCTGTCGCAGCTGCAAACTTCAGCTAAATCAGATACCATAAATTCCTTTTCTAAGGGGGAAGAATAGGAGTTGTGTTCTGTGTGAATGAGCTGCAAGCTGCATTCCACTGTAGTTCAACTCCACTTTTAGCACCTATTATGTAAGAAGGGACTATACTTCACTAAAAGATGAGTTTCATTGACAGGAATGGGAGAACGAAAGAGTGGAGAATATGAACCCATTGTCTTCTCAGGGTTTAACGACACCACCATGCAATCATAAAATGGTTTGGATTGGAAGGTACCTTTCAAGGCCACCTAGTCCAACCCCCCTGCAGTGAGCAGGGACATCTTCAACTAGAGCAGGTTGCTCAGAGCCCCGTCCAACCTGACCTGGAATAGTTCCAGGGATGGGGCATCTACCACCTCTCTGGGCAACCTGGGCCAGGGTTTCACCACCCTCAGTGTGAAAAATGTCTTCCTTAGATCTCATCTGAATCTGCCCTCTTTCAGTTTAAAACCGTTACCCCTTGTCCTATCACTACAGGCCCTGCTAAAAAGTCTGTCCCCATCTTTCTTATCAGCCCCTCTCAGCCCTGGCAGCTGCAGTAAGTTCTCCCTGGAGCCTCCTCTTCTCCAGGCTGAGCCCCCCAGCTCTCCCAGCCTGTCCTCCCAGCAGAGCTGTTCCAGCCCTCGGAGCATTGCTGGGGCCTCCTCTGGCCCCACTCCAACAGGTCCATGTCTCTCCTGTGCCGAGGGCTCCAGAGCTGGACGCAGCACTGCAGGGGGGTCTCCCCAGAGCGGGGCAGAGGGGCAGAATCCCCTCCCTCGCCCTGCCGGCCACGCGGCTTTGGGGGCAGCCCAGGATGTGGTTGGCGTTCTGGGCTGTGAGCGCACATTGCCGGTTCTTGTCCAGCTTTTCACCCACCAATACCCCCAAGTCCTTCTCCATGGTGCTTCTCTCCATCCCTTCACCCCCAGCTGGTGCTGATACCGGGGGTTGCCCTAACCCAGGTGCAGGACCTTGCCCTTGACCTTGTTGAACCTCGTGAGGTTCACATGGACCCATTCCTTGGGCTTGTCCAGGTCCCTCTGGGTGGCATCCCTTCCCTCAGGTCTGTCAACATCCTCCAAGTCACTACAACGGCATTACAGTCATTATCGGCTCCCTCTGATCACTGTCAGGAAGGTGAAGCAAGAGGGCCTTCTGCTAAATACAGAACCACTTCTACTGGCTCTGTAAATCGTATGCACTAAGATACTAGTTTTTATCTACAGATCTGAAGGTTATTTATGGCAGATGAAGTACCCAAAAAGATACGTCTTCTTATTTCTCAGAAGTTAAATCCTATGAAGGTATTTTCCCAGAATTCATTTGCTGTAAAGAAATGGCTATCTTGAACAATAAATACAGACCCTGAGTTCTTCACCAGCTAAGCAGTGTGTTTCCAGAGAAGATATGTGGTAAAGGAATAACACATATTCTCTGTTGCTGTAGTGAATGATCACTTTGTATATAAGTAAGTAAAAAAGCAATATTATTGACAGTTACATTTACACCTTTCTGCTGAAATTTGAACCTGCAGACAACACACTAGGTGATGTTTTCATACATCAGCTAGATAGGCATTTATCCAGATATTGAATATATTACTATGATGCAATTCTTCTTACTGTGACTTTGAATTGTGTCTATCTGCACATATTTAAAATAAAATATATTCAATTGATTAAGTGGCAGAAACATTGATTTTTAGAGTAAAGTGTGAAAACAATAACTGATTTTACTTTCAAAAATTTCAACCTCAAATATGCTTGGCACTCCTGACTTCCACAGAGCTTCATGAAACCTATAGCATGTTTTAAGGTTAAACCATTCTATGACTATCAGTTGTAAAAATGAGGTTTTCTTCACTCATGTTTTGTTTCCTCCATTTATACCATTTCTCTGCCTGGCTGGATGTCTTTGGATGATCTCAGTGTAGAGTTTGGAGGGATAGGTGACTATTACTCTGAATAAGAATTTTCATCTGAAAATCTGCCTTAACAGTAGAGTTTCCCATTGAGCAAAAAGTGGTCCTTTTTCTGTTTGTTTTCCATTCCCACTCAACTCATGGAGTAGTTTGAAAAATGCTGTTTTCTTTATTTTTTTAATAGTTTTTGGAAAGCAACACAAAAGAATGGTAAAACTACTAAAATACTATTTCATATAAAATATTATCTAATGCTTTCAGACATGAATATATTACCTGATAATAATTCCTCCTTATCTGCTAACATTACCTCTAAGCTCTCTTCTTTTTTCCAACAAAAATTTATTTTTAATAGATTGGGACATTGTGAAATTCATATTTATTTTTCCTTAGAGATGTTGAATCTTTTTCTTTCATCAAAGACTTTTTTAATAGACAGGTACATTAAGAAACATAATTTTGTGAATATTACAGTAAGAATGATTCCTGCATAGCAGTCTAGAAACACATGTGAAAAGCTGTAAAAAAATAAAAAAACATGTGCAGCTGTAATTGTTTTCAGTTTGTGTTAAGAAGACCCACGCGTTGTGATAGAACATAGAAGAGAGCGCTCCTATTTCAATACTTAAAGGGGGCTTATAAAAAAAATGGTGACAAACTTTTTAGCAGGGCCTGTTGCGATAGGACAAGGGGTGATGGCTTTAAACTAAAAGAGGGGAGATTCAGACTAGATCTAAGGAAGACATTTTTGACACTGAGGGTGGTGAGACACCGGCCCAGGTTGCCCAGAGAGGTGGGAGATGCGCCATCCCTGGCACCATCCCAGGTCAGGCTGGACGGGGCTCTGAGCAACCTGCTCTGGTTGGGGATGTCCCTGCTCATGGCAGGGGGGTTGGACCTTGAAAGGTCCCTTCCCACCCAAAGTATTCTATGATTCTGTGATTCTATGAGTCTATGGTTCTGTGATTATTTGTCCTATATAAAAACACAATAAAAGAGAATTCTGTACTCCAAAAAGTGTGAAGAGAATAGAACAGAAAAGTATAAAGGAAAAAACAGAGGGCTTAGACAAATAGTCTTTCAAACCTTCAGATTATATTTTGGATTTTAAGCTTTGAATAAATGGCAAGTTTTTCTCAGAAATCTTGCTGTATCATGAGGGTTGTACAAGATGGTGTATAAGCACTTTGATCCTCAGAGAGCAAACATTAAGGGTAATAGGAGAGCTCTTTCTCTCTGGGTCTCTGAAAAGAGTCAGGTTTCCTAAAGGGTAAGTCTCTGGGGAATTAGAAAGCAGGCTGGGGTCAAGTTTCCTGAAATAAGGATCGTGTTGTCTGACTGCATTTTTCAAGGCCTCAGGTGTGTTTGTGTGCAGAACACTTAAAATACGCACAGACTGCATTGATGACCGCGTTGTTCTTAAAACCATCATCCATAGCATCCACTGGTCAGAAAAAGTGTGAAAAGCAGAGAAAAGCACCGTTTTGACAGATTGCACTTCACTGCCTAAAAACCAACGTGCATTGCGCATTGAGGATAATTTCACCTGTAACAACAGCTAAAGCCGCGCTCCTGCAGCGGCGTGCCGGTCCGCGCTCCCGGGAATGACTCTTCACTCAGAGCTGCCTTAGAGAAGAAGACTTGCAAGCAGGCGAACGAGGTGTTCGACACCTCAGCAAAGGAAGAGAGGAGGGAGAGATCCTAGCAGGATGCATGTTCAATGGAGGATTTACAAAAAAACACGCCACTGAGTCACAAAGCATAACAGGGTCCTGGGGATGGACTGTGCAGGTATCGGGAAGCCAAGTGTGTGATTTTTTTTAGCTCTGAATGAGCAATTTAAATGTGAGCCTAACTCTAAGTATGCAGTCCCATTTGCCTCAGTGGGAGTATTCACACGCTTAAATTTAAGCATATGCTAAATATCTTGTACAATTGGGACCCATTTACATCTTTAAGTAGGAGAAGCAACGTGGGTGATGGAGTAAGTAATTTCTGGAGCTCAGGCAGGGATATACATAAAATTAAAAATATGAAGAACAAATGAGTAAGTGGCGTGTTAGAGCGGTAAGTGTCTGCCTGTAAATTGTTAGCAAACTCAAGCCATTAACATGAAGTCACATCTTTCAAAAAAGGCAGCGTGGAGAGGTACCGTTAACGCATGTCATAAACATCTCTAATTATCAACAGACATAAATGCTCTCAATAGTAAAAGAAAAAAACAAAATAAGTATGTGGCTATGCGTGTATAATTTTCTCAGGTCTCTCTGTTAGCTGAGATTTGCTTCCTTTGATCCCGGCACAGCAGGCTTGTGTGTGGGTGTCAGAGTTCAGGGATGGTGGAAGGGAGGAAAAAAAATGAGACGAGGAGGCTGGTTGCATCATTGAGTTGCCTGCCCGTGCTCGCCGTGCACGGCTCCCTTGATGGTCCCATCCCCTGGCAATACTGATGCTACCGTAGCACCTTCTCCTGCCGTGCTCTCTGACGGAAACCGAGGAGAGACAAAATAGTCTGCGAGGCTAAGATAACAGAGGAACAGTGAGGTTCATACAAGTAGCCCAAGTTATCGCAAAGTACCTACTCAAAAAGACATTTTACAACGTCTTCTACGTGCCTCTTATCTCATTCATCCCACATTTTAAACAACTTCGCTGCAAGACAGTGCAGGAAAGTATTCTTTAGTCCGTCTTTCTGAGATGGACCAACGTTTCAAGTAGTTTGTGATTTTTCTGCTCTTGAAGCACCAAAAGGGCTTGCTTCATATAGATGTGTTTTCCAAAATTAGTTATCGCTCAGGCCTGTTTGGCAGCTAAAAAGGAGTCATCAGTGGCCATTTCCACTAGCCGAACCATTCCCAGTCCTCTGCTGCCAAGAAAATCTGAGTCGCAAGGGCTTGACCTCACCCCACGCAAAGTGAGGTATTGAATGAGCAGCTTGTGCTAAGTTCCGATGGAGGCACAAGGCAGAGGCCCTCAAAAGGACTAAATCCATCAGCATGGTCGCATTCCTCCCGCAGTAAATTTGACCCAGATTCAATTATTTATGAGCAAACAGGCTCATGCCTACAGTTAATAAGAGAAAATGAGTATAAGTGAGTTTTTGTGAACACATATGTAGCTCATCGTCTGCACGTAGATTTTCGGTTGTAATTTAATAAGATTTTTTGTGAATATTGGGCCTATCAGCTTTGAAAACTAATTTTTGATTTAGGTTTTTGTTGCTTAAATACAATGCTGTTATTTCTTTGTTCCACTACTTCATGGAAAATCCACTGATAAAATCTATATTCATAAGTTCTGTGTCTTAAGGAGCTGTGAGGAAAATTAAGTACATGCTGGGACACTTACCTATCCATAATCACTGAAGGTACATTTCTTCTAATTCTTGCCCTTTTCTTGAATTCTCGCAGCACAATCCTTTCTCTGTGTGCAAGCACGCGGTTGAACATGGCAACCAGGAATGAGAAAACCGAATGCATAGCTTTTGTGTGTCCATTTTTTATCCTTGCATGGCCACAAGAATTCTGTGATGAAACCACTTACGAATGCACATACATATTTTTTTTTTATTTCTCTGTGAAATATATGACATTGTGTAACTGGAGAGCAAGTTCTATTCCATGTTTACTTAGAAGCATAAAAAGTGCAGAAAGGGGAAAAAAAAAAGAAGATATCAGATAAATAACAGATCTCTTTTTTCGAGATGCTGGAGATTAGGAATTTCTTTAATTTAAAGGCTGTCTCATTGACCGAACACAGAGCGCAGACATATAAAAAATAAAAAAAATGCAACAAAAGGCATTCTGAACCTATCACTTTTATGTTGCGCTCATCACCGTGTATGAGCGCGCCAAGTCTGCACACAGCCTCAGTGAAGGCACAAACACGTAGTGTAAGCAATATCCCGTAGGAAAACCGTTCTCCTCAAGCTACTGCCTGAGCAACTGTAAAAAATATGCCCGTGTCTCTGGGTAGTAATAGAAGTGCCAGAATCAATTACCTCTGAGAGCTCTGGGCGGCAGGAGCAGCCAGCTCTGACAAAGCGAGGTGCGCTTGCCATGAGGTTAATGGGGTCTAAGGCTGGTAGCGCAGACAGCGGCTCCCGCGCCTGCTGCAGGACCCTCTTCTCTGGGCCTTTAAGGGGCAGCCCCATTACTAGAGCTGAGGAACCAGGAGTTACACGCCCAGACTGGGTATTCCGTATTTACAGCGCAAGTTAGGAGTCCCGTGGGTCGTTTTTATTTACAAACATGGCACGTAGACTTGCACTTGGGGA